>NC_067399.1:32528753-32693753 GCF_016432865.1 Antechinus flavipes | reverse complement strand
GGGCAGAACTAGAAGTCAGGCAGAAAATAAGCATTTATTGAGTACCTACTCTATACCAGGCGCTGTAGTAAACAGAAGATAGAGCAGTGGGCCTGGAGTCAATAAGACCTGAATTCAAATCCACCCACAGTGTTTACTAGTTGTGGTATCCTGAGCATGTAACTTAGCCTCAGTTTCTTAACTGTTAAATGGGGATAATGTCGAACCTACCTAATGCACAGAGCCTAGCACAAATTCGGTAACTATATATGTATATATAGCTGAGGCAATTAGGGTTAAATGACTTGCCCAGGGTCACACAGCCAGGAAATGTTAAGTGTCTGAGAGCAGATTCGAACTCAGGTCCTCCTGACTTCAGGGCCGCATAGGATTCTATTAATGGAAATGTCACTTCAGAAGATGTATCACTGTGGTGATCTTCTTCCCAAACGCAGCCAGGTGATAAAAGTTCAGATCTTTTATTATCTCCAATATAGCCCGGTTAGCTTAGAGGCCTATCTCTCTGCTTGGTTCCAAGAGCTCTTGCCACTTTGTCCTTTGCTTCTGCCTCTGCTTTCTTCAGCCTCCAGCCAGCACCACTCTTCATGTCATTCCGGTGAAATCTGACCAAGAGCCTCTGTTTCTTTTATACAAGAGGGATGAATTGTGGGATACGAGAGAGAGAGAGGGATTATGGGTTTTCTCCCATAGTGCTCTCTGGCCCAAAGAGCTTCAAGGGAGGTGTGAATTCATTGAACTCCAATGAGTAAAGGTGTGAACACAAGCCTTGTATTAATTAGTCCTACTTAGTACCTTGTTTCAGGTTCTGGCCAAAACATCTTCTTGTAAGATTAGATCAACTCTAATGAGTTAGCAGTTTGTAAGGATTCCAACATATCACCAGCAGCCTTACTGTTTCTTCCTTCACTTACCCAAAGACCGCATTGAATTTGCAACCAAAAGCTATATTTTGTGTCTCTCCCTTTAGAATTTGAGCGTCTTAAGAGCATCGACTGCCTTACTTACCTATTTGTACCTCCAGCTCTTATTTAGCACGTGGTGAGTTATTAACAATTTCCTTTTCATTCCTTCAATAAAGTCTGGAAAAGAAGGCTAGAGCAATAGAGCAGGGCACAAAAAAGCAGATTTAGACTTGAAGTTGGAAAGATCTTCCTAAAAGAGATTCAAAATAGGAGATAATCCAAGCTGTATTAAGTGTCTGCTAGATGCAAGGAGAGCCAGGTGGCTCAGTGGGAAGAGATGACTTCAGGTTTTTTCTGCCTCCAACTCCAGGGATTTATTCACCATCCCACTGTTGAATGTGCTATCATTGTTTTCATTGTGCCATTGTTTTCATTCATTTATTTGTTTTTTTCTTTTTATTTGTATAAAATATATTTGTATATTCGATATTTGTATAAAATATCAAATAAATATTCATTAAATAAAGTCTGGAGGATCCCAATTCAAATTCAGCCTCACTGTGTGACTCTAGGCAAGTCACTTCATCCTGTTTGCCTCAGTTTCCTCATCTGTGAAATGAGTTGGAGAAGGTAATGGCAAACCACTCCAGCATCTCTGCCAAGAAAACCCCAAATGGGGCCAGGGACAGTCGGGCCTGACTGAAAACGCCTAAACAAGAGTCCAATGTCACTCCGAGGCTAAAAATCTAGGTTACTGGAAAGATTATGGTTGCTTCAACAAAAAAGAGCAAGTTTGAGAATACTGGGGGACATGCAGTTGGATACGCCCAGTAGGCAGCTGGTAATGTGATCCTGGAACTCAGGGAGGGAACTGGCTCTTTCTGATTGTGTGAAACAAAGCACTCAGGGTCCTAACAGGTGATGATTAAACTTAGCTCCCCCTTGGCCTTCCAAGGTCCCCACAGTCACTCAATCTGATCTGGGCCAGCCCCACCTATTCAGTGCATCCTCTCGGCAGGTTTCAGAAATTCACTCAGTGTAGACTGGTTCAGAGAGAAAATAGTCCTCTCTCTCTCCCAGTCAGGGCCAAGGAGAAAGTAGTCCCCCAGACAAGTGCCATTATTAGGCACTTAATGTATGTCAAGCACTATGCTAAGTCCTGGGATATACAAATAAAGACAAAATAAAAAGCAGCTTTGTCCTAGAAGAACTTACAGTCACAAAGGGGGACCCCTCAACTACAAGCTCCTTGGTTGAGGAAGATAAATGGCCACTGGCACTATCAGCCCCGAGGGAATCTGGGTAAATTGCTTGCAGTACAATAGAGAATTGGTCAGTCCCTCTATGGAAGCCATTCGGTGTCTTCTGGGCTGTCTTGGGTGGTTCTTCTGGGGGTCAATACACAAGCCTTCTGGTCAGGCTTTCTTTCCTATGATCTCCCAGCCTTTTCAAAGAACAAGGAACGGGGCTATCCTTTTTTCTCCTGCTTAGCTAGATTCTTCCTTGCCCAAGTGAAGTAGCTGGGAGAAATTATGACACCTCCTACTGCTACTGTTCTTTGCAGGGTTCTACTGGGGTCCAACTGGATCTACCCAAACCACTGGCTCAGCAAAACAGCCTCTGTGGGGAAAGGAGTCACTCCACTGATCTGGAATTGTCCTCATTAGTCATATGTACTCTATCTAAAGTTGACATCAATAAACATTCTCCTGAAGTCTACTGTCAGACTTTTGGAGGATAGTTTGTGTCAGTTTTTCTTACTATACTCCTTCCACAAATAAATTTACTCTTTTTAAAAAGTGAATTAGGTCGATCTGTCTAATTGATTTCAAGTTATCATGGAGTGGGAGTTAGTAAATGCTGGTGGGGGCTTACTGGTTTAGGACTCCTTCCAACCCCTCGGTGTTTACCCTACGGTACTAACGAGATATAGTAGCCAATGCTGGGAACCCAACTCTTTAGGGAGAATGAGTGCAGTAGGGATAATCACCTCAGGACATGGTCTGCAAGAGAAAAAGCTTTCTTCACTTACCACGGATTTGTATTTCCTTCTTTGTTGACCATTCCCAAAGGAAGATCTCCACAGCAGGGACCCTCTTTACAAATTGCATGATTGGTACTTGTGACTTTGCTGCTTTATAATCTTTCTCACCTCTTCTCTGGCAGTCTTCATTAGCAGTGCAATAAGATAAAAATATAAAAAAGGAACTTGTGGGTGATCCCAGTTTAGCTGCTTTCTTCTCTATCTTCTTATTCATTGCCACTTTCACCAAAAAAAAAAAAAAAAAAAAGTCCTTAAATCAAAAGGCCTGCTTTGTCACCTCAGGCTCCTGGACAATTGTCCCTTCCTTCATCAGCTTCCTCTTTAACCTTTGTTCTAGCAATGGGTTTCATAGAGGGAGTCTATGATTTCTGGGAAGGTCGTCTTCTGCCAAAGAGGGAAATAGGTAGTTTTCAATTTGTAAAATTTAAATTGAACAGAGGATGGAGGAACATCTCCCATGGCACCAATTAACTTCATTAGCTTCTTGTGCATTTGTTGGCTACAACCTTTCAATAAGATTGTGGCTCTCAGAACATTTGTCCCAAGGTACACAACCTTCCCATTGGTCATCCACTTGGTTAGAATTTCAGGTCACTTTTACACCACATGCAATTTCTTGTTTCTGCTTTGGCTTCTACTTCTACACTGGATATACCCTTATAGAGGTGTTTCTGAAAAATTGATAAAGATGCTGGGGAACTGTCTTCTTGGAGCCAAGAACTATGTCCTCCACCTCCCTTGGTGACAGCTCTTACCTCTTCTTCTCAACTTTCCAAATGATGTTATAAGATCCTAGATTTAGAAATGAAAGAGACTTTTGATGACTTCAGGGTTTTTCCTGCCTCCAACTCCAGTGATTTATTCACTATCCCACTGTTGAATGTGCTATCGTTGCCATTGTTTTCATTTGTTTATTTGGTTTTTTCTTTTTATAGGTATAAAATATCGAATAAATATCCATTAAACATCAAATATCAACAGGTATAAATGGTTGTTAATGTAGGAGCTTAGGGATACTTAGTTTTGGGGGTTTTTTTTTCGATTGAAATGAATGATGATTTTGTTTTTTCAACATAAGAATTCACTCCAGGAGATTTTTTTATAAAAAAAATTTTTTTGGTTATTGGGTTCCTCCCGCCCCCACAGAGGCAATTGGGGTTAAGTGACTTGCCCAGGGTCACATAGCTGTTAAGTGTCTGAGGTCAAATTTGAACTCAGGTCTTCCTGACTTCAGGGCTGGTGCTCTTTCCACTGCACCAACTAGCTGCCCCTTGTTTTTGTTTTTTTAAAGAATAATTTTCAGCAAGATAATTGTATAAATATGTATGCATATATTAGATTTAACATATTGGATTACTTACTATCTAGGGGAGGGGTAGGGAGGAGGGGAAAATTGGAACACAAGATTTTTCAAGGATCAATGTTGAAAAATTATCCATGCATATGTTTTGAAAATAAAAAGCTTTAATTAAAAAAGAGATACTCATATAGCTTGTAAGTAAATCCATGATTCATCATAAAGAAAAAATGTGAATTACAACCTTACCCTTTAAACAGTTTGGTCCTGCTACATTGAAAATTTTTTAAAAGAAAGAAATATCTTTCAATTGATCAAAGATGGACAGAAGCAGCTACACCCAAAGAAAGAACACTGGGAAATGAATATAAACTGCTTGCATTTTTGTTTTTCTTCCCGGGTTATTTATACCTTCTGAATTCAAATCTCCCTGTACAACAAGAAAACTGTTCGGTTCTGCACACATATATTGTATCTAGGATATACTACAACCTATTCAACATATAAAGGACTGCTTGCCATCTGGGGGAGGGGGTGGAGGAAGGGAAGGAAAAAATCGGAACAGAAGTGAATGCAAGGGATAATGCTGTAAAAAATTACGCTGGCATGGGTTCTGTCAATATAAAGTTATTAAAAAAAAAGAAAAAAGAAAGAAATATCCTATCATCTTGCTAAAATTCATAAAAATCAAGACAACTTTTATAACCCTCCACTGTACCCTTGGTGTTTGATATGCTGATTGTTTTTTACTATAAATAATAAAAAGAATAATTTGGGGGGATTTCATTTGGCTTTGGTTTTTAAAGAACTTTCTTTTGTTTTTTCTTCTTTAAAGATTTTTTTTTTGTTATTCTTATTGTTGTTTGTTCTTTAAAGAATAAGTTATTCTCCTAAGACAGGGGAAGCAGTGTTAGATCCTGAGTCCATCTCCCAGCACAGCCCATAACAGGCCCCTCTCCTTGTGGGGAAGAGGCCACAGAAGGGAGGGATCGAATAACCAACCTGGAGGGGGTTTCACTGTGGCAACGCTTGTGTGCATGAATTTTCTTGATATCACATTACTTCCTATTTTTAGCAAACTGTCATCCTGGGAGAGAGGCAGAATAACGTAATGGAAAGAATGCAGAACAGAGGGGAAGGACCATCTAGGATCACAGCCGGCCTCCAACACCTGCTGGCTCCATGTCCCTGGCAATTTGATAAACCTCACTGAGCCCCAACTTTGTCATTTAAAGTGAGAATAATAACAACTTTAGTACCTCCTTCATAAGGCTGTGGTGAAAATCTAAGGACATGATTCTTGTAAAAGTTTTTACAAACTAGAATCAAGATCACTGATTGAATAAAGAACATCAGCTAGGTCAAGATCATTAATATTTCTCAAATAAATGGGTGAGCTCAGGCAGAGGGGTTAAACTCAGCCCACAGGCAGCAAATCAGCCTTCGAGACTGCCGAATGCTTCAAATCCAATTAAAATGTATTTGGGAAATGTTTAATAAAATAAATACATGTATCTAGGATATACTGCAACATATTTAACATATATAGGACTGATTGCCATCTTGGGGGGGTGAGGTGGAGGGAGGGAGGGGAAAAAACGAAACATAAGCGAGTGCAAGGGATAATGTTGTAAAAAATTACCCTGGCATGGATTCTGTCAATACAAAGTTATTATTAAATAAAATAAAATAAATACAAATACAATACATTTAATATATTTTAAATAATTAAAAAAACAATAATGTGTGCTCTGCTAAGTCAATGTGCCATCTTTATTTGAGTCTGATGCCAGTGGTCTTACCAACACAGGGTTAAAACTAAAAAAGATCATAAAGCTGATCAAATCCAGTCTCCTAATTTTGCTACCAAGGAACCTGAGACCCAAAGGGATGAAAGAGTAACAGTCTCTCAAATGTCCCACAAATGAGAGAAAAACTCTTCAGGCACTAAAGAACTGTGAATTGACGTTTTTGCTGTTCATCCATGTGGGACTCTTCGTGATCCCATCTGAGGTTTTCTTGGCAAAGATGCTGCAATGGTTAGTACTTCCTTCTCCAGCACATTTTACAGATGAAGAAACTGAGGCAAATAGGTCCCAGAGCAGCTACTATCTGAGGCTAGATTTGAACTTGGGTTTCTTGACTCTAGATTTCATACTCTATACACTGCGCCGCCTAGCTTGAGCATCCCTTTACAAATGAGAGAAAATCAAGCATCCCTTGGTAAATGCTTTATGAACTTGAGATTACCTTCTTTTGGACTCTGGGTACTGAAGTTTCTAAAGGCCCCTTTAGTGTACTAAAGGAATAATCTGTTACAGACCTTTGGGGGACTATTTTGTACCAATTGTCATCATTATACCACCTTAGTAAATACTCCTTTATAAAAATTACTTAAAGTTGGTTGACTAAAGTGATGCTGAACTGATAATATGGCTAATCAGAGAGGGTACCACTCGAGGTTCAAGCCAATGATATTAGAAAAAGAAACCCTACATTTCTCAAACATAATATTAAAATTGTGAGGAGAAGATATAATTGTTATATTTTTTGTAAATATGTATATATATGTGTAAAGGATATGTGTATTTGTCATAGTTTCCTTTAAAAATCAATTATGTGCTAAAGTAGAAAGAAATCATAAAGAAATTTAAAAGGTCAGAATTAATAAACCCATTCTTCAGAGACCATAACACAACAAAATTAGCAATGAATAAAGGAAATATGACCAAAAGATACAGGCCTAAATAAAAATTAAATAATAATTTGGTGAAAAAATACATCAAAGGAAAAAAATAAATAATGATGTTGACTGTAATGATAACAGTGAAACAAAATATCAAAACTTTTGGGACAACTCCTGGGTCTGTATCCCAAAGAGATCATGAAAGAGGGGGAAGGCTCCACATTTGTAGCAGCTCTTTTTGTGGTAGCAAAGAGTTGCTTGTTATATTTATTTCTAATAATTTTCTTCTCTCTTATTCTTGAACAGGTTAGTTAATATTTTATCAATTTTGCTGGATATTAAACAATGATGTTTATTGTATTAGCCCATTTAAAAAATTTCTCTATTTTAAAAAAATTAATTTTTTTTTAATTTTTAAAAATGTTTAAATTTCTCTATTTCTTCTCCAATTTTCAAGATTTCTTCTTTCATTTGAAAAGCGGTGTGGTATAGTAAATCAACAGGTAGCCTCAGAGCCAGAAAGAACTATGTTTAAGTCTTATCTTGGATATATATTGGCTATATGACTTTTGTCTAATAACTTAAAGTAGAAGGCTTTAATCTAAATATTGCAGAAAATATGCCAACCAGCAAAGGAACTTTCCTCATCTGAGATTTTCCTACAAAATGAAATCACTGCTTTTGTACTTGCTTTAAGGTTACCAATTTATTTTCTAGTACTTTAAATTGTATACTGTTTATTGACCTCTTTTTTAATTTTGTAATTATATTTTCAAAGATGTAAAATTCCACTTTAGCTGTGCCCAAGGTTTTTTAAAATTTTACATTAATGTTATATTATTTTTCCAATCTCATGTAAAGATAGTTTTCAAAGTTCATTTTTATAAGATTTTGAGTTCTAAAATTTGTTTTTCTCCCTTACCTTCCCCCATCACCAGACTAGCAAGCAATCAGATATAGGTTATTCACATATATTTATTTTTAACATATTTCCATATGAGTCATATTGGGAAAGTAAAATCAGGGAAAAAAAACCAGAACAAAACAAAACCAAAAAAAAAAAAAAAGAGTGAAAATAGTATGCTTTGATCTATATTCACTCTCCATAATTATCTCTCTAGATGCAGATGGCATTTTCCATCCAAAGTTTATTGGAATTGCCTTGGATCATTGTATTGCTGAGAAGAGCTAAGTCTATAAAAATTGATCATTGCACAATCTTGTTGCTGTGAACAGTTTTTCTGGTTCTGCTTGCTTCACTTAACATCAGTTCACTTAAGTCTTTCCAGGCTTTTCTGAAATTAGTCTGTTGATTATTTCTTATAAAACAATAATATAGAGGCATCTAGGTGGCGCAATGGATGGAGCACCAGCCCTGAAGTCAGGAGGACTTGAGTTCAAATTTGATCTTCAGGCACTTAACAACTTCCTAGCTGTGTGACCCTGGGCAAGTCACTTAACCCCAACTGCCTCAGCAAAAATAAAAAATTTAAATTAAAAAAATCTTTTAAAAATACAATAATGTTCCACTAGTTCCATATGCCAGAACTTATTCAGCTTTTCCCCAACTGATGGGCATCTATTCATTTTCCAACTCTTTGCCACCACAAGAAGAGCTGCTACAAATATTTCTGTATACGTGGGCCTTTCCCCTTTTTTATGTTCTCTTTGGGAAACAGACCCAGGAGTTGTCCCAAACGTTTTGATATTTTGTTTTACTATTATTATTATAGTCAACATAATTATTTATTTTTTCCTTTGATGTATTCTTTCACCCAATCATTATTTAAGAGATTATTACTGAGTTTCAGTTTAGGCCTGTGTCTTTTGGTCATATTTCCTTTATTCATTGCTAATTTTGTTGTGTTATGGTCTCTGAAGAATGAGTTTATTACTTCTGACCTTTTATATTTCTTTATGATTTTTTCTACTTTAGCATATAATTGATTTTTAAAGGAAACTAGGAGAACTACATGTATCCTTTAATATTCCTGTTCCCCTCAGAACAATTAAATCCCAGCTCTATTTTTTTTTTCTTGTTTCTCCTTTTTTTGGATTTATCCAAATCTAAAAGAGGAATATTAAAGTCTGTTATTATTATTGTGCTATTATCAATATTTTCTTGCTTTTTGCCTACTTATTCTTTTTCTTCTTTTTGCTTATTTGCTCCAACAATTACAGAGATAATTTTATTTTTTAGATCATTTTATTTTTATTTTATATTTGTATTGATATCTTTTTTTACATCATCTTCATTTATTAATATATTTCTTTCCCCTCTTCTATCCAGTGGATCATCCCTGATAATGAAGAATAAAAAAGAAGAAGCAATTCTGCAAAAGTAACAGGCAAATCAATTAAGTCAGATAACATATGCAGTATTCCATATCTATTTTCCACATCTCTGCAAATAAGGGCAGGATGTACATTTTGTCATTTCTTCTCTGGGGTCAAATTTCATCCTCATAAGTAAATTAGATTTTCTTTGTTGTTTTTCCTTCGTTCTCGAAGAGGATTATGACATCAGGGAGGTGATGCTTAGTCACTAATCCTTTTGGTTGTGTTAATACTTAACATTGTTATTTTTTCATCATCTATGTTGCTTTTAAGTACAATATGTCCTTATTTTTCTCACTAGGATTGATTGATGTTAATCATCTGCTTATATGAGATTACTCCTACTATTTTAGAGTTGCCTAAAGCAGAATAGATTTTATTCTGTCCTTTCCCCTTCCTGCCCCCCAAAAACCTACACACATGTTATTTTAATTATTCAACTTTTCATAGTAATCAAAGTAAAGGGGCAGCTAGATGCTGCAGTGGATAGAGAACCAGCCCTGAAGTCAGGAAAAAAAAAAATCAAAGTAAATTCTTTCAAGTAAAGCTAACAATAAAAAATGTTCTCTGAAAGAATATTTCAATTTCTTTTTGTTATTTCAGAACTTCAAAAATTTAAATCTTGTTATAATTCTCCATCTACCTGAAGCTATAGGGCTAAAGGGCTTTCTCTCTACCCTCTCAAGCCCATTCCTTGGTCATCTTACCCTTTTCCAGGGTCTCGGGTGATGTTATGGGCCTAGTTGGACTGAGGGAAGATGATTCCATCCTTAATTTTCAACTCTGCATCTATGTGTTTTAATTGCATAGTGTTTCAACCAAGAGCAAAGTATAAATCTGAAAAGATAGTTGTACATATCTGCTCATGATCATAAAATTGTTTTAAATTGTTGTAAAAACTGAAGGTTTTATTTTTTTTTAAGTTTTTTTTTATTTTTAAAGAAATTTATCTAGGATTTGGTAGCTATTATTGGAAATTCATAAAGATTTATGCCATAATTACTAAGTTTTCTACAATCTCACTCATGGGTAAATGGATGAAAAGAATGGTAGGGTAGAAAAACACAGTCTGGCCTGAACCCACTGGTACCTTTTTAAAACTGTTGGGATGAGGAATTTGAATAAGTTCTTTTTTCTTTTCTTTTCTTTTCTTTTTTTTGCTGAGGCAATTGGGGTTAAGTGACTTGCCCAGGGTCACACAGCCAGGAAGTGTTTGGATTTGAATTCAGGTCCTCCTGACTTCAGGGCTGCTGATCTATCCACTGCAGCATCTAGCTGCCCCTATTTGAATAGGTTCTTAAGAATTTAGTCAACTGCCTTATGAGTACACCGATATTGGTCTAGGCAGATCCCAGGAAGTCCTTCATGTGACACACCAGCCTTGAGGACTTGGGAGCAATTTTATTTGAGAGGGATGGCCACCAGAAATCTCTTGCATTTGCCAAAAGATGAGTTGCTAGTGATGAGACTTGTCATCCCGGGCAGAAACTGAAATTTTTGACTACGGAAAAAGTTATTATGATAAGTTCTCAACTTTGCGTATGAGCCTCAGTTTAATTACAATTTAGTTAAAAATTCTAGGCACTTTGTGGGTCAAAATCCTCTTCAAGCTTCATGAGCCCCCACCAATGGGTTTTTTTTAATGGTAGAAAGGACACACTTTAATCACAACAAAGGCATTTGATGAAATAAAAATGGAATAAAATAACAACAAATTCTTCCTCTTTAAGACTTGAGCTTGTTTTCTCAGAAATGCAAACATATTAGAGAAAAGTAGATTTGCACATGAATCACATATGGGGCGTACACATGTAAGGCCTCCAAAGATAGAAGGAATCTTCCTTTCCATGTCTCTGTTTTTCACAAAAAGCTTCAAGCAGTAAGAATGAATCAGAGAGCTGAGAGGAAAATAGAAAAGTTTTTTAAAGGATGAGATGTGATAAAATATCCATCTGAATGGGTCACGCTAAAGGACAGCCTGAAACATATGGCCAAGGGATACAATTAATTCAGAGAATCCCAAAACACCCCCCCCCAAAAAAAAGCTCAAACAAAAATCCAGACAGTTTTTAACCAGTCTACCACATCAGACTAGGGAACTTTTCCAGAAGAAGAGACATGAGTAATATAGTGGCTTCTCTCTCTCTCTCTCTCTCTCTCTCTCTCTCTCTCTCTCTCTCTCTCTCTCTCTCTCCCCTTTTTTATTTCTCTTTGTTCTGTGTTTTTTCCCTTTCTATCTTTCTCTCTCCCATTTTTCTCTCTGTGTGTCTTTCTCCCTCTGTGTTTTCCTTTTTCTCAGTCTGCCTCTGTCTCTCTGTCTCTCCTTCATTTGTAGAACCTCATAGATTTGGGGATTTATAGGTAGGAAGTGCCAGAGGGAAGCAGGACACCTGGGACTTCAAAGCGCTTGGACTCCCATGGCAGCTGAGTTTGGAGAGCTCTGAGGGGGTCCTGATTATTTTTGCCCTCCAAAATACACTTGTCAATCAACCAGGGATCATCAGCTGCATTCATGGGGTGAAAGAGGGCTGGCCTGGTGACAAAATCCCTAGCCACCCATCTGTGGCGGTGACTTTGATGAGGAGAAGAGGAATAAAGGATGCTTCTCGATTTCTGATCAGGGACAAATGGACTGGGTGGTCTCTGAGGTTCCCCCCAACTTTGAGATTTTGTAATTCCAAAAATAAGCTAATTTCTGACACAGACACTTTTCAAGTTTACCAATTTTTCCATGTCACTTTAAATGAATCAGTATTACTAGTATTAGTGAGTACTAGTATTCCCTTTTATTCTTGAGATTTCCTTTGAGCGTAAAACTGAACATATTTCTAGTAAACTCCCACTGGAATCAGCAAAAAAACCCTGCTTCTCCTTTTCCCAGTGGCTTCTTGGAGTTGGTCTTTGGGGAAGGAAGGAGTACATCCTAAGCTACCTCTGGTTCCGTCGGAAAGAGAAAACGTAAAACCTCAAACCATTCCTGCCCCGGGCTGTTGCTAGGCTTGCAAAGGCTTGGCTCAGCTACCTATGTAGTGAACAGCTACTTGGGTAGAATCTCAATCTCCCCTTCATTATCTTTCTATTTCATACAAAGGAGATGCTGACAATTTACACCCGCCTGAAGGCCACTAGGTGGCGCACTGGATGGAGCACTGGGCTTGGAATCAGGAAGGTGAACTCAAGCCAGTCTAAGACATTTGTTTACGAATTGTGTGATTCTGGGCAAGTCACTTAAACTTTGTCTCCCAAAGTCTCCTCATCTGTAAGATGGGCACAATATCACCACTCACTTCCGGGTTATTGTGAGGATCAAACGAATTAGGAGATGTAAAGCATTTTTCAAACTTTAAAATGCTATATAAACGTGGTTATTATTATTTACTTTTGAGGTTTACCTCAAGTTGGAAAATGGGAAATGAGACACAAGCAATACTTGACCTGTATTTTATTTTATTTTTTTTTTTAAAAATAACTTTTTATTGACAGAACCCATGCCAGGGTAATTTTTTACAGCATTATCCCTCGCACTCACTTCTGTTCCGATTTTCCCCCTCCCTCCCTCCACCCCCTCCCCCAGATGGCAAGCAGTCCTTTACATGTTGAATAAGTTACAGTATATCCTAGATACAATATATGTGTGCAGGACCGAACAGTTCTCTTGTTGCACAGGGAGAATTGGATTCAGAAGGTATAAATAACCCGGGAAGAAAAACAAAAATGCAAGCAGTTTATATTCATTTC
Organism: Antechinus flavipes; assembly: GCF_016432865.1. Classification (NCBI taxonomy): domain Eukaryota; kingdom Metazoa; phylum Chordata; class Mammalia; order Dasyuromorphia; family Dasyuridae; genus Antechinus; species Antechinus flavipes. Next base: position 32,680,749 of record NC_067399.1, on the reverse strand, counting down.
CAGTGTTCTTTCTCTGGGTGTAGCTGCTTCTGTCCATCTTTGATCAATTAAGGCTCTCTTTATCGAAGAGATCCACTTCCATCAGAATACATCGTCATATAGTATCGTTGTTGAGGTATATAATGATCTCCCGGTTCTGCTCATTTCACTTAGCATCGGTTCATGTAAGTCTCGCCATCTTAACCTGTATTTTAGAGATTTCCCTGAAATAAATTTCATGTAGGGGAAGAGGAAGCAGCCTTTGTGACAGATTTATGTTGTTATAAGCAAATGGTTATTTCTCTAAACTTTAAGGAGCCAAGCCTAGAAGACACTGACCCAAAGTGTGGGGAAGGGAATAGGAGTAGGACAGTGACGCTGAAATTAGAACAGCTTCTTAATTATCCTACCAGAAAAACAGGACAAAATAGCTACTTCTTTTGTGGGCTTTTAGTCATAGATTTTAGTCCTTCATTTCCCAAGGGGCAATCCTCCGCATCACTGCCTACAACATCTCCATTATCATCTCTACACCTGCCTGAGGAAGATGTATATCAAAAACACTCATAAAGGGGCCTAGGACATGAAGGCCTACAGGTACGGGAGCTAGCACACGCTTTCCTCACTCAGAGGTCCCCATTGTCTTCCAGCAATATTCAATTGTCCCATGTGATGTTTCTCTCTGCTGATTCCCACTGGACGTTGCATTCACACTATTTTCCTCAAGTCTTCAGCTATCTGGTTATTTTCAGGAACTGTCCAATATCCAGGAAGAAGACTATCGTTAGTAATCTGGATATATATATATATATATAGTTAGACTATAGAGTTTCCCTCCCTCCCAGAGATTGCAGCTCCATTTAGCAAACTCAGAAATCCACTGCACAGACCTGTGGGTTAATAAGCCTCCCGCTGAAGCTCCCAGTAGTCTTTCATTGTATCCTCATCTGAGACACAATCTTCCACTGTTTTCTGCAACTCTGGACTCCATCTCCTTGAGGTCTTGAGCTAAATAAGCCTATTTCCTACCTCGTAGACTACAGTTGTCCTTATTCAGCTCTCCGAGACAATGGCTAACTCTTTTATTTGCTATTTTTCACAGGATCTACATACTTCCAGATCAGGAAGGGACCTCAGAGAATATCTAAACACAGTAGTTAGCAGATAATCAAAAGCACACATTGTAATAGTTCAATATTTATAAAGTTCCTACTATGTGTCAAGCACTGACCAAGGGTAAGAATACAATAAAAGGAACAAATCCTACACTGAAGATGTTTATATTTTCTCAGAGACAATATTGTATACATCCATAAATATACATGAAATAAATATAAAATCAATTCAAGGCATTTAAATACAAGTAAGTTGCATGTTCAGTCAATTCCTTCCGATAATGGGTCTTATATGGTGACAAATATAACCACTTTGGCATTCTTCCTGAAACGTCATAAACAAATATTGTCATAAGTTAAATAGATATTTCCTCTGTGACCTCTGGATCTCGTGAACAGCCTTTGCAATGAGTGACAATTCTGGGCTGGTACATGGCCCGACGTGGATGTCATTTCTTCTCAGAGGGCTTTCTCGGCTGTAGTATTAAGCAGAAACAAGGCTGCCTCAGGGCTCATCCCTTCCCCTCTCTCTGAACAGAGATCCTCATGGTCTGTAAATGAACTAGCTAATTCTCTGACCTTCCACTGGCTACCGACACTCAGATTCTTCCTCATCTTAATCATGATCTCTGCATCTGGTAAGCGGAATCCATTGCTCAGAGTCTCCCTAGCAGATTATCCCTCACACCTTTCTTTCTGCTCACCATGGAAACACAATCACTCCCCGCCGGGCAAAAGGTGTTTTGGATGCACTCTCTAAGGCTATTTTGTAGACTGAAAAGCTGCTCAATCTTTCCATAACTGGGTTAAAAATGGTTTTCTAATGACCCATGATTCTGTGTAACCTGGGGCTCGAGTCTATTTGCATAGACTGTTCTCATGGATGGAAAATAATGGCTCCATGCCTTTGTGATGGATAATGTTAGCAAGAGCTTAGAAGAGGAGAGATGTGAGTTTTTCTCGCTTTTAGTTTAGAGAGAATACAAAATCAGGTGTGGGAACTCTTCAAGGAGGGGTCCCTGGAGAGAGAAAAAGAATACAAGAAGCTGACATGTAGAGAAGGTATAAAGAGGAGAAGGAAGAGGAAAAGGAGAAGGAGAAGAAGGAAAAGAAGGAGGAGGAAGAGGAACAAAGAAAGAGAAGGAGAGGAAGAGGAGGAGGAGGACCAGGAGGAATTGCCTTAGCAGGGGTCCTCAAACTTTTTAAATTGGGGGCCAGTTCACTGTCCCTCAGACTGTTGGAGGGCAGGATTATAGTAAAAACAAAAACTTTGGTTTGTGGGCCTTTAAATAAAGAAACTTCATAACCCTGAGTGAAGGGGATAAACGTCCTCTGCTGCTGCATCTGGCCCACGGGCCATAGTTTGAGGACCCCTGAGAGGGTTTAGAAAGTCAGTTATGAGTTCTCTGGCCTAAAGAGGATATCTGACAAAAAAGAGCAGGAAAGGAGAGCTGTATCCAAAAGCTGTGTCCGGTATCTAGGATCTGCTATAGCTGGAGTTAAGATGACCCGAGTTCAAACCTGGCCTTAGAGAGCTACTAGCTGTCTGATCTGGCCAAGTCACCCAACTGAGTTTCCTCATCTGTAAAATGGGCATAAAAACACTTTATTTCTCAGGTTGTGATGATCAAATGAGATAATATTTGTAAAGTACTTAGCAAACCTTAAATGAGAGCTGCTTGTTGCTGCTGCTGTTACTACCCTGGTGCTGGACGACCCAAGAGAATAGAGCCCTTGGGTGTTTGACTCACTGGGGCATGGAGACGGTGATGGCTAACCCCACAATGGGCCGGGCGGGCTGGTGTGTGGGCTCAAGGTCATCCACAAAGTCAGGATCGGTCAGTCGGGCGACATCAAAGACTCAGAGCTAAAAGCAGGTCCCGCAGGAGGGGCAGGACTATTTGGCAAGATCAGCTTGCCTTCTGATACTTCCGGAGTAATGAGAGCAAAGGTAGTATGTGTAACCAGACCGTGCCATTGATGGGTCACAAGCACGGGTATTGTACTTTGTATATTTAAGCTAAGACAGGCTGGTCATTGTTGTCCAGTCATTCAGCTGTGTCCATCTCTGTGTGACCCCGGGGACTTTCATCCATAGGGTTTCCTTAACAAAGCTAATGCAGGGTTTGCCATTTCTGTCCCCAGTGCGTCCTTATGTTACTGATGTGGATCATAGGCAGATGGGGAGGATGTTGCGTGATTAGCCCAAGATCATATAGCTAGTGTTTGAGGTTGAATGTGAATTCATATCTTCCTGATTCCAGACCCAATGCTCTACTCATTGCACCGCCCAGCTGCCCCAATATGACCCACATATCTGTTTTATAATGTGGTTTTATTTTTGCTTTATTAAGAACTTTTGCTAAATACGCTATTACTATAGAAGCATCATATTTTTTTTTTTCAGACAGCACAAGGAAAGCTTCATTCCCCTCCCTTGGGAGTCAGTTCTCCTAACACTGAATCTAGGTCATGTGAGTCCAGAAGCAGAATTCTTTTTCAGGAAAAGAATGCTATGAATGAGATTTTTTTAAAAAGTGGGATGCAAAACTCTGAGGTGCCACTACACACCTCTCAGATAGGCTAAGAAAAAAAGAGAATGACAAATATTCATTTGGAGGGGATGGGGGAAAACTGGGACACTGATGCACTGTTGGTAGAGTTGTGAACTGATCCAACTATTCTGGAGAGTCATTGGAACTATGTTCAAGGGCTATCAAACTATGCATACCCTTTGACCCAGCAGTGTCACTACTGGGTTTGGATCCCAAAGAGATTATGAAAAAGGGAAAATTACTCACATGTGCAAAACTGTTTGTAGCCACCATTTTTGTAGTGGCAAGGAACTAGAAACTTAATGGATGCCCATCAGTTGGAGAATGGCTGAATAAATTATGGTATATGAATGTTAGGGAATATTATTGTTCTGTAAGAAATGATCAGCAAGAGGATTTCAGAAAGGCCTGGAGAGACTTACATGAACTGATACTGAGTGAAATGAGCAGAATCAATAGAACAATGTACCCAGCAACAGCAAGATTATACAATGATCAATTCTGATGGACATGGCTCTTCTCAACAGCAAAGTAATTCCAGTCAGTTCCACTGGTCTTGTGTTGGAGAGAGCCATCTGCTTCCAGAGAGAGGATTGTGGGCACTGAGTGTGGATCACAACATACTATTTTCACTTTTTGTTGTTATTGTTGTTTGCTTTTTGTTTTCTGTCTCATTGTTTTTTCCTTTTTGATCTGATTTTTCTCATGCAGCATGATAATTGTGGAAATATGTTTAGAAAAATTGCACATATTTAACATATTGGATTTATTTGCCACCTAAGAGAGGCGGTGGGAAGAAGAGGGAGAAAAAAGTTTGGAACACAAGGTTTTATAAGAGTGACTGTTGAAAACTATCTGTGCATATGTTTCAAAAATAAAAAGCTTTTAAAAATTTAAAAAGTGGAATACAGTAATGTGCTTTCTTGTGCTTTCTATTTGGATATACTGGCAATGTCAAGCCATAGATTAAGAAACTGAGAGATGAGGAGAGATGATTTTCTTTTGATTTATCTGAGCAATAGAACAGCCAGATTTAATATTGTCACTTAAAATTTTTTATTCCACCAGTGTTCATCTTCACAGGAGGACATTAAAGTAAAAAAAAGTTTTCATCCCAAAGAGTAATTTGAATTGGCTTCTTGCCCAGAGAGAATTTATCAAACAACTCAAAAAAGAATTTAGAAGTCAAATGAGAGACATTGAGGAAAAACTAAAAATAAAAAAACAAACCCAAGAAAAACAAGAAGATTATGAAAAAAAAAGTTAACCAACTAGAAAAGGAGATATGAGTCTCAAAGACAAAAATAACTTTGAAAATTATAATTGGGCGAGAAGCCAATAAAGATATGAGAGACTGAGAAATAACAAAAGAGATTATAAAGAATGAAAAAATAGAGTAGAATGTGAAATATCTTATTAGAAAAACAAGAAATCAAGAAGAGAAAATATAAGAATAATTGGACTGCCTGAAAATTATGACTGAAAAAAGGATCTTGACACAATAAAGCAAAAATAATCCAAGAAAATTGTCCTAGAGTGATAGAACATGAGGGGAAAGTCGAAATAGAAAAGAAAATCATCCATCACCATCTCAAGGAGATCCTTTGTGGAAAACACATAAGAACATTATCGCTAAATTTCGAAACTCCCAGATCAAAGAAAACATTTTGCAAGAAACAAACAACAAAAAATCCCCCAACAATTCAAATACCCCCAACAATTCAATTAGAATTGTACAGGACTTAGCAGCAGCCACAATAAAAGACTTTTATTGCTCTTGGAATCACATCTACTGATAATCAAAAGAACTAGGCCTGTGGCCAAAAATATCATATCCAGCAAAATTATCTATAATATCCAATGGAAAAAAAAAAAAGGACATTCAACAAACTTAAAGATTTTCAGGACTTTCTATCAACCAAACCCAAACTTAATAGAAAATATAACATTCAAGAGCCAATATCAAAGATATTGGATATTCAACATGGAAAAAACATTTTTTAACATGGGAAATTTATAGCATATGCTTAAGATTGACATCAGCAATACAGCAGCTCAAAAGAAAGACTGGGGCAGAGTTAAAGTAAAAATAGTAATTATGTCATACAAATGAGATGCAGAGGAAGAATAGACACAGAATCCTTAGAATGGGGAGGACGGTTAGTAGTTTTGAAAAACTGTTCACATTGGGAATGGGTTAAATGAGTAATATTACACATGTACTATATATATATATATACACACACACATATATATAGCACCCTCCAAAATCTATAAAGAAATAAGAGGGGAGGATTGGGCATACAAGGAAGTAAAGGGTGAAGGAAGAAGACAAGGAAGGATCCATGGATGGGGGAGTGGGGTTAAGTAATAGCAAGGCAAGTTAGGAACAGAATTAATGCAAAGAGTCAGCAGGGAAGATGTGTGTGTGTGTGTGTGTGTGTGTGTGTGTGTGTGTGTATCTACATATATATCCTTTCCTAACTATAACCAGCTTGGGGGTGGGGAGGGAATGAAAGGAAAAGAAAAGAATAAAGTATAAAAGGTGCATAGCAGAGAACAAAAGAACAATTTACAAGGAAGTAAAGAAAAGATAGACACTTATAAATATAATTTCTTCTGCTAATAGATATACTTTCTTGAACTGGTATTGTTATTTTTTTTGAATCCTCTCTGATATTCTGCTGGGCACATGACAGTGTTCTCTTTTGTTTTGTATTCCTTTTCTGTTTTTTCCTTTTTCTTATTCTGTTTTTTTAAATAAAATAAATTTGGGGAAAAAATTTTTTTTATTCCATTTTGATGCAGCAGTATCTCAACTATGTCAAAAATGTTTTAGCAGTCCTTTTTGTAGTGGGGAGGAACTGAAAACTGAGTTGAGAAATAGCTGAAGAAATTATGATATATGAATATAATGGAATATTATTGTTCTATAAGAAAAGATCAGCAGTTTTATTTTAGAAAGGCCTGGAGAGATTTCCATGAACTGATGCTGAGTGAAGTGAGTAAAACCAAGAGAACATTATACATTATACACAGCAACAACAAGATTATGTTCTGATCAATTGTGATGGATGTGGCTCTTCTCAAAAATGAGGTGATTCAGGTCAATTCAATAGACTTGTGTTGGAGCAAGCCCTCTGCATGCAGATGGAGGACTGTGGGCACTGAATGTGGATGGATCACAATATAGTATTTTCACCTTTGTTGTTGTTGTTTCTTGCTTGGTTTTTTCTTTCTCATTTTTCCCCCTTTTGATCTGATTTTTCTTGTGCCACATGATAAATGTGAAAATATGTTTAGAAGAATTGCACATGTTTAACCTATATTGGAATATTTGCTGTCTTGGGATGGGGCGAGAGAAAAATTTGTAACACAAGGCTTTGCAAGGATGAATATTGAAACCTATCTTTGATATATTTAAAAAAAAAACCAAAAAGCTATTATTAAAATTTTTTATTCCATTCAGTCAATATAATTTAGCATGTAAGAGTATGTTATTTGAGAAGGAAGCAAATGTTTATTAACCATCTATTACGTGGTAGGCAAGATGCTAAGAACTTTACAAATATTATCTTATTTATTATTTTCTCTCACAGAAATCCTGGGGAGGTGTTGTTAGTATCCCCTTTTCCAGATGAAGGTTACAAATGAAGACAGAGGTTAAGTGACTTGTTTGATAGTTATGTCCATGCAAAATTGGGAAGAAGAGAAGAATTATAGGATGCAGGTACCTGAGGTGTTTTGGATGAATTTATGCAACACTGTATGATTATCTTTACATTTTCAGTCATAGGACAAATCAAAGGTCACCTGGGCAGGTGCTAGCAAATTAGCAAAGAAATCTTGTACACGAAGACAGGCTGCTAGTCTACATTTGCTCATGTGTGAAGGAAACCAGGGCTGGCTATTCAAAGGCCACCTGATGGCTTCAGCAGAAACTGCTCTCTGAAGAACTCTTCCAGTTTACATCCCTGGGAGACACATGGTTATATCTGCCCACTCACTTCTCTTTTCCCTTTGGTGCTTTTGCAGAAACGAAAAATACTCTTGACATGCCCCTGATTTATTGATTTGATCTTCAGATCTTTTTTTTTATATTATACATTAAATTATATTTTAGCTTTTACTTCCTTTTTTTTTTTAGAATTTTTTTTATTTTATTTTATTTTTTAATAACTTTTATTGATAGAACTCATGCCAGGGTAATTTTTTACAACATTATCCCTTGCATTCACTTCTATTCCGATTTTTCCCCTCCCTCCCTCCACCCCTTCCCCCAGATGGCAAGCAGTCCTATATATGTTAAATATGTTGCAGTATATCCTAGATATAATATACGTGTGCAGAACCGAACAGTTCTCTTGTTGCACAGGGAGAATTGAATTCAGAAGGTATAAATAATCCGGGAAGAAAAACAAAAATGCAGACAGTTTATAGTCATTTCCCAGTGTTCTTTCTTTGGGTGTAGCTGCTTCTGCCCATTTTTGATCAATTGAAACTGAATTAGCTCTCTTTATTGAAGTGATCTTCAGATCCTTAAAAGGTGGAGACAGTGTATATGCTCAGAACTAGTGAATTACTTGGTTAAATCCCTATAGCAGAAGAACGTAGAGAGAGACAAGAAAATATCCACGATATAGAGTTCTCCGTCAGAAGCTCCATCCAAGAGAAAGAGTCCTGCTAGGAACACTCTAGGGAGTCTTAGAGGATCTAGGGAAAACATAAGAGCAGAGGATCATCATGGTAGCAACTAGTATTTGGACAGCGCTTTTGGGCTATTCTGAGTAACTTGCATATATGTCCCCTTTGATACAAAGAGCTCAGAGATACAGGGCTTTCCTGTCCCCTTTTTGTAGAGCAAAAACTAAGGCCATCAGAGGTCCAATGCTTTGCCCAGGTTAACTGGCTAGAAAGGATGGGAAGCAGGATGCAAATTCAGGCCCGCTTGGTGCCATGTCCAACGCTGTATGCTCTGTGGCAGCCTGCCACAGAGAAGGGAGCTCAGATTGTACAAATATGGAAATTTGATTAAACAGTTCAGAAGTATCAGAAGTCAGATGTGAACCTAAGTTTTCCTGATTCCGGGTTCAGCACAATAGCTACTATACCACACTTTCTGTCTAAAGAGGATGGCGGGTGATATTGTAGATTGAGCTCTGTACCTAGTCTTTCAAATCTGACCTCAGACTAGTTGTGTGACTCTGGGAAAATCACTTAATCTTGTTTGCCTCAGTTTCCTCATCTGTAAAATGGAGACATTAACCCTACCTTCCTTCCAGGGTAGTTGTGAGGATATAATGAAATAATAACTGTAAAGTGCTTTGCACTTCACATAGTAAGCCATATATAAATGTTACCCACAAAGAGAGTGGACCATTGGAGAACTATCCCCTTTGAAGTAGACGAAAGATTGAGCATTCTGTCACTGCATATGAGCTAATTATCGATTCATTGTACATGCATTAAGAAACATATACTGTGTTCCTGATTTGTAGTTTATGTATTCTATTTCTGTATATGTTTCTACTTGATAATAACTTTCTAACATGGATTATACCTGTATGTGTAGCAAATTGTAAAGCTCTTTTAATGCCCCCAAACCCCTGTGAAACAAAGGTCCTTCTGTTCAAAGCCAACAGTCTCTTATTGACGTATCATAACATCAGTCTCTAAAAACAAAATTTGATTTTGCAATAACAAAATTAATGTAACTAACATAAGAAAAAAGCTATCAATTGGGAGAAAAATCTTGGGCCAATTTTCAATACATATCAGAGGATATGAAGAGATAGCTCTCAAGAGAACTGAAAGCTATTAACAACCAAATGAAACTCCAAATGATTAGACACTAAATAAATGCAAATCCAAACAACTCTGAGGTTTCACTTCATGTTTAGTTGATATGATGATGTCAAAGATGACAAAAGAGAGGAAAGGATGATGTTGAAGGTGTTTTAGAAAGACTAGAACACTGACGGGCCGGTGATGGAGCTGTGAATTGAGTCAATCATTCTAGAAAGCAATTTAGCCCTATGATTACAAAATGATTCAAATGTCTATATGCTTTATCCCAGAGATTCTATCATGAAAGAACTCAAAGAGGGAAAGGATGTACACCAAAATATTCATAGCAATATTCCTTGCAAGATCAAGAACTGAAAATAGACATCCAATGCCTGTGAAAGAGATTTTAAAATTATGACATATTGTGCCATAAGGAATTGGAAATGTGAGGGATTCAGAGAAGTATAGGAAGATTTTTATGAACTGATGCAGAGGAAAGCAAGCAGAACTAGGAAAGCAAAATATACTCGGAAACTAGAAAAACAGTAATATACACAATGACAATTTCCAACTGAAATGGAAAAAACAACTATAAAACATTCAAAAGTGAATCCTGTGCAGATAAGAGTACCACAGGATAAGAAGGCATAGTCTACCCAGTTGGGAGGAAAACTGTGAGAGAGCTCAGATCTACTGGTATATGGTACGTGCTATTTATTTTTTTTTTGGCTTTTGGAGTCACTTGGAGTTAAGTGACTTGCCCATCACAAGGGCAAGTCTGAGGCCGGATTTGAACTCAGATCCTCCTGACTCCAGGGCTAGCGCTTTATCTGCCCCTGTACATGCTAATTTATGAATTCTCTTATTGGATAATTAGAGGCGCTGTGTCGCAATGAATTTAGAGGACTAATCTTGGAGTAAAGAAGGCATAGATTCAAGTCCTGTGCCGGACATATACTATTTGATTCCAGGCAAGATATCTAACTTTTCAGGGCCCCAGACAGATCTTTTAAGAATATAAACTAAAGACAAATGGCAGGCTAGTCTAGCCTGCATTGTTAGAGGTCTTTTCCACTCTGGGACTTCTAATACTGAATGAAACTCCAAAAAATTGTGTATTACAAATATCCCGGGCACTACAGCATAGTAGAGAGAACATTCACTAGGAGGATCTCAATTCAAGCTCCAAATCGGACCCATATCAGCTACTTGTAACCCTGGACAAGTGCCCTAGGCCACATTCTGAGACCAGAAATTATAAAGAAAGTATTACTCGCATGGGGAGGGGGATTTTCCTCATCAGGAAGTACCCAGTGACACTTGTCTGACTGACAAGGATTATTTAGGAACGGCTGCAGCCCCTCAGGGCTGCCCTAGTCCCTTTCCTAGGAAAAGAGGTTGGAGTTGGGCTTAAAATCCAGAGGGGATACTGTTTTTGAGACTGCTTCCTCCCACTTTCTTTATATCATCTTGTTCCTTATTACATGCAAAATGTTTAGGTTTGACAGCAAAATGCTAGATCTAGAGAGAGCAGCTTCTAGTGGGTGTGGGCTACAGAACATGATGATTCGAAGTGGTTTGGAACTTTAGGTTAAAACTTAAAACGTAATGCCTGCTTGTCAGAGTGATCCCAGGATTACACTCCCTGTTACAGACAGATAAAGAAGATGAGACTCACAAGGGGAATTTTCTTTCCCAATTTCACAGGAGGAGAGTTAAGATTTGGGATTTGGACCCAGGGCTTCTAGCTCCAAATTCATCGCTATTCCCAATACACCATCTTCAGTTAGTGGTTGATCTCCATAAAGACCAGGCTGGCTGTTCTTTGGTGTCCCTAGCATTGTCAGCTTGGCTACCTGCTTCCCCAACCGTCTACCCAATATCCACCCCCCAAAAAATGAATTGTCACTAAGGAGCCCCAAACAAAGCAAGGGGCCGATAGTCTTAAGCGATCTACTTTCTAATGCATTCTTCATTCCCACTGAAAGCACCTCTTGGTTTTTCTGGTTTTTCTCTGCCCTCGGATTATGCTTTGTCCTGGTTCGTGGGTTCTCCCAGAATTTGGTGGGAATCCGAGTAACCCTTGAAAGGTCACTTGTGAGCTTATGTTCTGTTGGCCCAATCAGAGGAAAGGTCAAGCTTTCCATACCCCCTGGCTGGGAGCTCAGTCTCCAGCCCCTGGATCTCTGATGAGGAAGCTGATCGTGGGCCTTGGGCCTTCTCCAGCACTCCAGCTCATTACCCAGAAGCTGTCAGGGCAGCCTTAGATTAGACATTCAGCCCCATTCAGCCGCTGACAGAGGAAATAGGACCCCTTCACTTCAGTCCACTTCTTTCTGAGGAATTAGAAAGGAGAGGGAGGGGGAATCGGTGTGATGAGATTATTTAATAATAAGGATGTTTTGTTTGGTTGGTTTTTGAGACGCGGTTTCTCTGTCTCCCCCAGGCAGTGGCAGCTCACTGGCTGACCCCTTCACTGACCAACATGGCCATTTCTGACCTGAGCCAGATGGATCCCTCCTGGGCAGCTCAGGGGAGCTCACACATGGCAGAGATCTCCACACTGGTGGCCTGGACAGTCCATTAGCTGCGTATTAGCCCTACCCAACTCAGAATTCCCAACTCCAGCAATTCAGCCGCTTCCTCCTCCCCGGGCAGGGAGTAAGAGGCAGTATCTCCAGCACCTCCTCACATTTATGAAACAGCTTACAATTTTCATTTTTTAAAAGGCCTTTAGTATCACCTTTTGATTCAGGGAAGCAGAGCCGTACAGTGGGAAGAGAGTGACTCCGGAGTCCGAGGGCTTGCACAAATTTTGTCCCTCTTTATTGCCTCGAAGGGAAGGGAATAAGTATATATAGGGTGCCTACTATGTGCCAGCCCTGAGCTAAGTACTTTTGGTAAATTTTATCTCAATCGAACCTCATAACAATCTTAGGAGGTAGGCGTGATTTTCTCCCCATTTTATATTTGAGAAAACTGAGGCAGGCAGAGGGGTCACACAGCTGTTGAAGGCAGGACTCCCTGACTCCAGGCCCCGCACTCCCTCCACCCGGACATTCTCTAGGAACGCCATCTAAGTTGGAGAGACAATATGTCTCTCTCTGGGGACGTGGGCTTGGAGGCAGTGGACTTCCTAAACAGGGCACGGCCCACCCTGGGGTGGAGGGAACAAGAAGAGAAACTGCTCTGACCCTTTCGCACAGAAACCAGGCGGTTTGTCCAAGAGTGGTATTTACTGAGCTATTTTCTAAAGTCTCGCAGTGGGGCAGGATAGCTTGGACCCTGTAGGGTTCAGGGCCAGCAGGACTACAGGAATCAATGTCTAATAACACGCACTTGGCGGAGTCAAGTCCACCCAGGAAAAGTCCCTAGAGTTTTTCCAACTCCATCACTCTCTGTGGTTCTCAGGGCCCTGGCAGCTGGTGGGGTGCAGTGGAGAGGGTGGGCTCGGTCCCTCTCCCCCAGAGTTCTCGCTCACTCTCCTAGCCTTGGATGGATCCCCCAGCCCACGGCCAAGACTCACTGCCAGGGTTTTAAGATCGCTAGCACCACGATGAGAATGACTAAGAGTAAACCACCAACGGCCAGGCCCAGGATCACTTGCCACCGCTTGTTCTTCCAGAGTCTATCCTGGTCCAGCGCCTTGGCCGTCTTGTTGAAGGTGGAGCTCTGTAACGATAGAGATGGGAAGAAGCTGAGGGCAGGGAACCAGCGCCTTCCAGGTCAACATTCATGGTTTTTTGGTACCCTCTGAACCCTCTCCTTTATCCCCAGTAGCTCTCACTCAGGCCCTGAATTCCACCCTCATGAAGAATCATGGATCTAAATCTCTTGGGCCTCCAAGACCCAAGTCATCTAAGTCCCTCATTTTACCAGCGAGAATCTTGGGCCCAACGGAAGGACTTGCTGAGGGTGATCAGCAAGTTTGAGTTTGGGCCTTCCTGACTCCCGCCCAATGCTCTCTCCATAGAATCCGCCATTATTGCCCAATGAGCCTTGACCTACTGATTTAAGAAGCCAGAGACTCTCCTTCCATATCCCATCTCCAACTTCCCTTCTCTGCTTTTGGAGGGCTGAATTAACATCAGCAAAATGTCTGTAAAAGACATCAGTGTTCTTTCCCATCATCTCCTTCTCTAGGAACCCGCTCCCACCAGCCCATACACCCCTGGCCCGGCCCTCAGTGCCTCACTCGGGGCCCACCACGTTCCTGTTTCAACACCTCAGCCACATTCCTACTTTCCCTCCCAGTTCCCTCTTCCCTCTCCCAGCCCCCATTCACCCTCCTACCATATCGAGGAGCAGGTCGGATCGCTGCTCCAGTTCTGCTAGTTTGCCGTCCCGCTCCAGAACTCGTTCAAAGTTGTTCAGCATGATTTCAGTCACTTCATTTGCCTGCTGCTGGCACTTCTCCAGGTCCTTTCCCGCCTGAGTAACAAGGTCAAAGTTAAGCCGTGTCCTTTTCTCTTGGCCATCGAGCCACCGAGACCATCCTTCCTTCCTCCTTCCATTTTGGTGAAGGTATATGATAGATTTTGAGCAGGAAAGAACCTCTCAGAACATCTAATCCCATTCCTCTCCCTCAGCCTTTCAAGCAGTAAGGAAACCATGATCCAGGAGGGTAATCAACCTGCCCAAGGCCACACAGACCGAGTCACTATTTGATCTCTGACTGAAGTCATTGCACTCTCTCTTGCATCAACCTTGCAGGTGACTCAGGCTAGAATCCATCTCTGGCCCTCTAGATTCTGAGATTTCTAAGGGAATTTAGAGAGGATCTGGTTGGTTTCTTTACTTGAGAGATGAGGGAAAGATCTCCCCAGATAGGGATGATGTGGTCAAGGTCATTCAGCAACAAAGAGTATATCTTGAAGGAACCCTCCAGGTCTAATGCTCTCCAGTTCTTCCCTCCCTTTCTCTTTCCTTGCTTCTTTCCAGTTCTTCCCCACCTTTCTCCTTCCTTGCTTCTTTCCAGTTCTTCCCCACCTTTCTCTTTCCTTGCTTCTTTCCAGTTCTTCCCTCCCTTTCTCTTTCCTTGCTTCTTTCCAGTTCTTCCCCACCTTTCTCTTTCCTTGCTTCTTTCCAGTTCTTCCCTCCCTTTCTCTATCCTTGTTTCTTTCCAGTTCTTCCCTCCCTTTCTCTTTTCTTGCTTCTCTCCAGTTCTTCCCTCCCTTTCTCTTTCCTTGCTTCTCTCCAGTTCTTCCCTCCCTTTCTCTTTCCTTGCTTCTCTCCAGTTCTTCCCTCCCTTTCTCTTTCCTTGCTTCTTTCCAATTCTTCCCTCCCTTTCTCTATCCTTGTTTCTTTCCAGTTCTTTCCCTTTCTCTTTCCTTGCTTCTCTCCAGTTCTTCCCTCTCTTTCTCTATCCTTGTTTCTTTCCAGTTCTTCCCCCCTTCTCTTTCCTTGCTTCTTTCCAGTTCTTCCCTCCCTTTCTCTTTCCTTGTTTCTTTCCAGTTCTTCCCCCCCTTTCTCTTTCCTTGCTTCTTTCCAGTTCTTCCCTCCCTTTCTCTTTCCTTGCTTCTTTCCAGTTCTTCCTCCCTTTCTCTTTCCTTGTTTCTTTCCAGTTCTTCCCCCCCTTCTCTTTCCTTGCTTCTTTCCAGTTCTTCCCTCCCTTTCTCTATCCTTGTTTCTTTCCAGTTCTTCCCCCCTTCTCTTTCCTTGCTTCTTTCCAGTTCTTCCCTCCCTTTCTCTATCCTTGTTTCTTTCCAGTTCTTCCCCCCTTCTCTTTCCTTGCTTCTTTCCAGTTCTTCCCTCCCTTTCTCTATCGTTGTTTCTTTCCAGTTCTTCCCCCCTTCTCTTTCCTTGCTTCTTTCCAGTTCTTCCCTCCCTTTCTCTATCCTTGTTTCTTTCCAGTTCTTCCCTCCCTTTCTCTTTCCTTGCTTCTTTCCAGTTCTTCCCTCCCTTTCTCTATCCTTGTTTCTTCCAGTTCTTCCCTTCCTTTCTCTATCCTTGTTTCTTTCCAGTTCTTCCCCCCTTCTCTTTCCTTGCTTCTTTCCAGTTCTTCCCTCCCTTTCTCTATCCTTGTTTCTTTCCAGTTCTTCCCCCCTTCTCTTTCCTTGCTTCTTTCCAGTTCTTCCCTCCCTTTCTCTATCGTTGTTTCTTTCCAGTTCTTCCCCCCCTTCTCTTTCCTTGCTTCTTTCCAGTTCTTCCCTCCCTTTCTCTATCCTTGTTTCTTTCCAGTTCTTCCCTCCCTTTCTCTTTCCTTGCTTCTTCCAGTTCTTCCCTCCCTTTCTCTATCCTTGTTTCTCTCCAGTTCTTCCCTCCCTTTCTCTTTCCTTGCTTCTCTCTAGTTCTTCCCTCCCTTTCTCTTTCCTTGCTTCTCTCCAGTTCTTCCCTCCCTTTCTCTTTCCTTGCTTCTTTCCAGTTCTTCCTTCCCTTTCTCTATCCTTGTTTCTTTCCAGTTCTTCCCTCCCTTTCTCTTTCCTTGCTTCTCTCCAGTTCTTCCCTCCCTTTCTCTATCCTTGTTTCTTTCCAGTTCTTCCCTCCCTTTCTCTTTCCTTGCTTCTTTCCAGTTCTTCCCTCCCTTTCTCTATCCTTGTTTCTCTCCAGTTCTTCCCTCCCTTTCTCTTTCCTTGCTTCTCTCCAGTTCTTCCCTCCCTTTCTCTTTCCTTGCTTCTCTCCAGTTCTTCCCTCCCTTTCTCTTTCCTTGCTTCTTTCCAGTTCTTCCTTCCCTTTCTCTATCCTTGTTTCTTTCCAGTTCTTCCCTCCCTTTCTCTTTCCTTGCTTCTTTCCAGTTCTTCCCCCCCTTTCTCTTTCCTTGCTTCTCTCCAGTTCTTCCCTCCCTTTTTCTTTCCTTGCTTCTTTCCAGTTCTTCCCCCCCTTTCTCTTTCCTTGCTTCTTTCCAGTTCTTCCCTCCCTTTCTCTTTCCTTGCTTCTTTCCAGTTCTTCCCTCCCTTTGTCTTTCCTTGCTTCTCTCCAGTTCTTCCCTCCCTTTCTCTTTCCTTGCTTCTTTCCAGTTCTTCCCCCCTTCTCTATCCTTGTTTCTTTCCAGTTCTTCCCCCCCTTTCTCTTTCCTTGCTTCTTTCCAGTTTCCCCCCCTTCTCTTTCCTTGCTTCTTTCCAGTTCTTCCCTCCCTTTCTCTATCCTTGTTTCTTTCCAGTTCTTCCCTCCCTTTCTCTTTCCTTGCTTCTTTCCAGTTTTTCCCCCCCTTTCTCTTTCCTTGCTTCTCTCCAGTTCTTCCCTCCCTTTCTCTTTCCTTGCTTCTCTCCAGTTCTTCCCCCCCTTCTCTTTCCTTGTTTCTTTCCAGTTCTTCCCTTCCTTTCTCTATCCTTGTTTCTCTCCAGTTCTTCCCTCCCTTTCTCTTCCTTGCTTCTTTCCAGTTTTTCCCCCCCTTTCTCTTTCCTTGCTTCTCTCCAGTTCTTCCCTCCCTTTCTCTTTCCTTGCTTCTCTCCAGTTCTTCCCCCCCTTCTCTTTCCTTGTTTCTTTCCAGTTCTTCCCTTCCTTTCTCTATCCTTGTTTCTCTCCAGTTCTTCCCTCCCTTTCTCTTTCCTTGCTTCTCTCCAGTTCTTCCCCCCTTTCTCTTTCCTTGCTTCTCTCCAGTTCTTCCCTCCCTTTCTCTATCCTTGTTTCTCTCTAGTTCTTCCCTCCCTTTCTCTTTCCTTGCTTCTTTCCAGTTCTTCCCTCCCTTTCTCTATCCTTGCTTCTCTCCAGTTCTTGCCCCCCTTTCTCTTTCTTTGCTTCTCTCCAGTTCTTCCCTCCCTTTTTCTTTCCTTGCTTTCTTCCTTTCTAGCTTCCTTTAAAGTTTTGTCAATGCCTTTTGTTCTTACATCGAGGTCACTTTCCAACATAGCACCCCACCTCCACCGCCTACAATCCTCCCTTGTCATAAAGAAAAATGCTTAAGCCAAACCAACTCGGTGCCCGTGTCTAACAGCACCTACAACATTCTGAGCTCTTCGTCCTCTACCCGTCTGCCAAGGAGAAGGAGGTGTGGTTTATTATTTGTTCTCTAGGACTAAGATGAATCATGATAATAGGACTCTACTATTGTTGGGGGTTCACAAAAAGCCATTGAAGAAGAATGATGTTAGTCAGTCAACAAGCATTTATTAAGCACTTACTATGTCCCTGCCCTCAGGGAACTCGCCTAGGCAAACATCTCTGAATCTATAAGGTACACACATTGTAAAGGAGAGGTCATCTCAGAGGGAATAACCGGAAGGGGGCATGAAGCAGGGAAGGAGCCGAATCTTGAAGGAAGGACTGGAATGGGGTGAGCCTTAAGGCAGGGTGACCTCCAGACTTAGGCTATTAAAATGAGGTGATGTCAGTCATGGAAATGCTTACATGGTGGCCATGTCAGAGAGTAACAAATGAAGGAAAGAAGAATTATTGATCAACTGTGAGCTAAATATTGTACTAAGGGCTGCTGAGGAGAAAGATGATCTCTTCCCTCAAGGAGATTACATTCTTCTTTTTCCCCTGAGGCAATTGGGGTTAAGTGACTTGGCCAGGGTCACACAGCCAGGAAGTGGTAAGTAAGTAGCTGAGGTCAAATTTGAACTCAGGTCCTCCTGACTTCAGGGCTGGTGTTCTATCCACTGCACCACCTGGCTGCCCCCAGAAAGATTACATTCTTAATGAGACAGTCAACCAAGATTGAGAAGTGATCTTGGAGGAAGCTGAATGGATCCATAAAACAACTGATCAATGGACAGCTTTCCAAGAATAGTTTCGCCGCTGGCAGAGCAGACGCCAGATCACAGATGTCCATACTCCCCGCCCGGTCTGGAATCTCTAGCGCTTCTCTACCGACTTGTTAGTGATCTGTCCGGTCCATAGGTTCTCTCTCCTAACGTAAGTGGAAGGAGATTCTTTCCACGCAGGGCCCTTGGATCCTGGCTGGCCTGTGGCTTTCACATCACAGAACCGAGAGGAGATCCACCATCCCAAAGCCGTGTGGCCAGAAAGGATGCTGACATGTGAGTCAGAACAAAGGAGAACCCAGCTTTCCTGACTAGTCAGACCAGTTCTGCCTCCCATCCCGCCCCTAATCTCAGGGAAGATTAAAGCTTTTCTTTACTCTTAGGAAAATCACAGCCTTCCCTTCCCCTGGCGAGGGCTGTGGGGGAGTTGGGCTCACCCAGACCAAAGCAGTTTCTTTGTAGCTTAAATTGGCCACGTGATCAACGAGAGATCGTGGATTTGGGAGAATAGAGAGAACAGGAGGATCCCAAGACTCGGAAGCCAGAGGGAAGAAGGAGGTTTATGGGCTGAGGGACCGTGTTCAGTGTGATGGAAAGAACCTTGAATTTTGAGTCGATTTTAAAAGAGACCCTTAATTCTGTGTATTGTTGTTCATTCATTTTGGACTCTTTATGATCCCATTTTGGGTTTTCTTGGCAAAGGAATAGAGAGCCATTTTCTCCTCCAGCTCATTTGACAGATGAGGAAACTGAGGCAAAAAGATCAAGTGACTTGCCCAAGAGGACACAGCCAGTAAGTATGTGAGACCAGTTTTAAACTGTGCACTGTGGCGCCACCTAGCTGCCCTCCTTGGTTCCCATCCTTGCTCTAATGAACTTGGACAAGTTTCTCATCTTCTCCAAACATTTTCTCCTCAGTGCTTAGCAAATAGTAGGACCTTAATAAACATTAATTAGCTATTGACTCATTCATGAAATAGACATTAAAATACTTTCACTACCTGTTTCCTAGATTAGAAAAGGACTTTGTTCCTCCTGAAACTAAGATTATTTTTAAGAGTAGAGGAAAACACCCTGTTGTAGAGTAGAATGCATTAGAAGAAAAGGAGGGGGTGATGGGAACTAGAGATCAAAGAGCAGAGTCTGGGAACGCTTCTGTGCCTTGGCTGAATCGGGGCAGTCACAGTCAGGTCTGAGGGCCGTCTCTCTGCCTCCAGAAAAGGTTTTTAAAATTCTAGCTTCCCTAGAGGGCCGCCAACTCTTCCCCTTCCTGACTGACCATCCTTAACGTTACTCTGCTGGGCTATGCAGTTTACTGCTGATTTATTTCCAATTCGATTCAAGTGTGAGCCATTCCTCTAATTCTAGAACTGGAAGGGTCCAAGCTCTAGTTCCCCCTTCTCCCCTTCAATTTCACCCGGGAGAAATTCCATCTTCATTAAGAAAAGGAAGGAAAGTGACTTGTCCAAGTTCCTCTCTCCAAGAGGAGAATAATGCATTGGCAGAGTTTTTTAGGGTTGCAGGGCACTTGAAAAAGTCCCTCATTAGGTAAATTTGGCTTGAAGGAGCTCTGAAGCTCCATGGAGATCTATGACCACACATATCTAAGCCCTGGCACATCCCAGGATCCTTTTTCCTCAGCACCCTCATCCAGCAGATACTCAATAATTATCAATGCTTTATCATTCAGCATAAAGACACATAAATAGGGGCAGCTAGGTGGGGCAGTGGATAGAGCACCAGTCTTTTTTTTTTTTTTTTTAATAACTTTTTATTGACAGAGCCCATGCCTGGGTAATTTTTTACAGCATTATCCCTTGCACTCACTTCTGTTCCGACTTTTCCCTCCCTCCCTTCACCCCCTTCCCCCAGATG
This sequence comes from Antechinus flavipes, assembly GCF_016432865.1. Classification (NCBI taxonomy): domain Eukaryota; kingdom Metazoa; phylum Chordata; class Mammalia; order Dasyuromorphia; family Dasyuridae; genus Antechinus; species Antechinus flavipes. The sequence goes on along the minus strand of NC_067399.1, from coordinate 32,660,793 downwards.
GCAAGCAGTCCTATACAAGTTAAATATGTCGCAGTGTATCCTACATACAATATATGTGTGCAGAACCGAACAGTTCTCTTGTTGCACAGAAAGAATTGGATTCAGAAGGTAAAAATAATCCGGGAAGAAAAACAAAAATGCAAGCAGTTTATGTTCATTTCCCAGTGTTCTTTCTTTGGGTGTAGCTGCTTCTGTCCATCCTTGATCAATTGAAACTGAGTTAGATCTTCTCTTTGTCAAAGAATAGATAAATAATCTTGGCCCCTGCTTTGAAGTTAGATGGCCTGAGTTCAAGTCTTGCCTATAGCATCCGTACCAATCAGAAACCAGAATAATAAAGACTCTGAGTTAGAGACAAATTTGTCATGCTGCATTGGTAGAGGGAATTCCTATACCTGGAGTTCCCTGTATACATAAATGTATAGAACCAGATTATTTAAAAGTCTAAAAAAATAGATCCTGGAGCTTTATTATCTGTTTCTCCAACCCATGAGAAACTATTTGTAAAGATCTTTGGAAATATATTAAAGTATAAGCTATTTTTAAATTTTGGTACAGTTTTCTGAGGTATTATTCCAAATTTTAGAACTGGGGGATGGATTTGCAGTCAGAGCAATTTAGGGTGAGCAACAGGACAGAGGACAGGGAAGAGCAAAGGGCAGAATGGGAAAGTAGAACCATTTCCTACTAAAAGAAGAGCTTCATCACAATTTATTATTGTAATCTCATTATTCCTGAAGGAAGAGCTTTATAATAATTTATTATTATAATCTCAGTATTCATTTTTAGAATCTAGGGGTTTTTTTTTAACCTATTTATATCAAATTTAAGGATAAATCAAAAACCTTGGGTCCAAATGTCAGTTCTGATGCTTTCTACCTGAGCTGTATAACTTGTATTGGATTGGGTCTCAGTTTCCTCAGCAATAAAATGAGTGCATTGGATTAATTGTCCTCTGAGGTCCCTTCTATGCTCTTGTGACTTGGAAAAGTTTCGAGGAACTTTAGAGAAGATCTCATCCAGAGATGATGCTCAGAGGGGATGCTGAATTTGAGAGATGGAAAGCTATAGAATCTCCCCCCTAACTAACCCAGAATCTCCCCTTACATGGTATCCAACAAGTGGCCATCCAGCTTTCGCTTCTCACCCCTAACTAACCCAGAATCTCCCCTTACATGGTATCCAACAAGTGGCCATCCAGCTTTCGCTTCTCACCCCTAACTAACCCAGAATCTCCCCTTACATGGTATCCAACAAGTGGCCATCCAACTTTCGCTTCTCACCCCTAACTAACCCAGAATCTCCCCTTACATGGTATCCAATAAGTGGCCATCCAGCTTTCGCTTCTCACCCCTAACTAACTCAGAATCTCCCCTTACATGGTATCCAACAAGTGGCCATCCAGCTTTCGCTTCTCAACCCTAACTAAACCAGAATCTCCCCTTACATGGTATCCAACAAGTGGCCATCCAGTTTTCGCTTTAAGAGAACCGGTAAATTGAAATCCCTCGCCTCTCAGAACAGCCAATTCCATTTTTGGACCGCTCTGATTGTTAGGAAGTCTCTCCTTACATCAAGACTAAATCTGCCTCTTTTCCACTTCCACCCATTGTTCCTAAGTCTGTTCTCTGGGGTGAGAAAGAACAAGTCTCTTCTGTCTGCCACTTAAAAATCCTTTAAATAGTGGTCAGCTGTGGAGTTCCTCCCTCGCTCTTTTCTCTGACTCAAAATGGAGCCGTTTCCTTCCAATGATCCTGATATAGCGAGTTCCCAAGGCCCTTCACCAATCTGGTGGTCCTGCTCTGGACCCCTTTCCTGCTTAACATTTGCCCTTTCTATATGATGTTAGCTGTTCCCATCCCTGCTCCCTGTGCTTGTCCCACATAGCTAAAACTTGACTCTGCCTGTAATTTAGAAGGGGCTATTTTTATGACCCACAGCTGTTTTCCCAGCTCACTTTCCCTCCTAGAAACCCATGCCAGGTTTATAGGATTAGGCCTGGAAGAGACCCTACAGATCATCTCAGTTCAACCCTCTCCTTTTTCTTATCAGTGAAAAAAAGAGCCTTAGAGAGGGGAAGAGGCTTGTTTAAAATGGTCACAAAGTTCCTAAGCGGGCAAATAGGTCTCCTGACTCCAAACCTGACACTCTTTCCCTTAAATGATGCTTTCTATTATTCTCCTTCCTCTTTAATGAGCCTCTGGGGTCAAATCGATGCCTAATTTTAAGAAGCAGACTCTGTAGGGATTGCCTGGGAAGTGACGGCGGCTTGGATGATAAGAGAACTCTCACCCACCTGTAAGGCAGCCAAGAGAAAAGTCCCAGGTTCAGTTCCTGCCTTGCTGCCCCTTCTCCCCTCCTCTGTGCCTCAGTTTCCCTTCAATACTGTTTTTGAATCAAAAGGAAGAAGAAAATCTCTGGGAAGGGAAGAGGAAGGTCTATATTTTGAGATGAGGTGATATAAAACAACCAGATTGCAATAAAGATTTTTTTTTCAAAAGAAATAACTTAGTAAACATTTTGCACTTACTACTCTAGTGTAACTCTCAGGAGAATGTAAACTCCCTGAAGGCAAGAACTTTCATTTTTATCTTTATTTCATCATCAGCTAGCTCAGCAATATGCAATCAGCAATTAAGCATTTTACTATTTATTGAATTGAATTCATCCCTTCCCTGTGCTAGGTAATGTGGTGAAAAGAGAGAAAGTGTAAGAGCCTGCCTTCCCAAACAAAGCACAATTAAGTTAGGAAAGTCAGACAAACACATAGAAAACAGCCAATCTGAATGCAAAGCAAATCAGTTCTATTAATTAATTAATTCAAGTTATTAATTTATTAATAAGAATTAATTAAGTGCTGAATTGTGTGGTGAAAGCAGGAGAATGTAGGGGGAGTTTCCAGATTGATGAGAACCGGGCTTGGCAGTTGGGTGGGACTTGATTTAAATGGAAAGAGTGGATCGGCAGGTCTTGGGAAGGGGAGAGAGAACAAGGGAGGCAGGGAGGGATGGAGGGAGGAAAGTAAGGAAAAGGGAGAAAAATATATATATAAAAATAAAAGTCAAAAACTGATAAATACATTTTAAAAAGAAAAGGAAAAATCTAATCGACTTTTAATCAATAACACACAAAGGAACCTTATAATACAGGTTTTATAGAAAAAGAAATGGAGAAAAGTTAATTGCTTCTGTTGGGCTGTGCTAATATAATAACAATTATAATGTTGACTAAACAAACAAACAAAAAAAAAGTGGATAGGCAGGGAGGAGAAGCAAGGACATTCCAGCAAGGGCATCCATATGTGGGAAGGCTCAGTGGTTGGAGTCAATTTAGCAGGCAGCTCTGAGGAGTGGCCTTGAAAAGGGAGGAGCTGTCCAGGAATGAGAGATGAAATCCGAAGGTAGAGGAGGGCCAATTTTTTGAGGTATTTGGAAGCCAGAAAGAGGAGTTTAGGCTTGAAGTGGGAGGAAGAGGGAGACTTTGCTTTTCAAGGGAAGAAGGAGTATGAAGAAAACATTTAAAGAGTCTTCAAAATTTTAAAAATTTACCCTATCACTGGAGCCTCAGAATTAAGCCAAGAAGGTGGATACTACAGATATTTTACAGATAGAAAGGAAATTCAGAGTTGTCTTTTTGCGCAACTAGAAAAGTCAGAGGTGGGATAATGAAGAAAGGAATCTCCTGACGCTTTCTATTACTCCACAACTCATCACAAATTCATTAATCATTCCACTCTTCTTATGAGAAAATGAATAAGATTCTGACCCACTCCTGGACAGGAGCAGCACCTTCCTCTCAGAGATATCCCCTATGTCACCCTAAACTGCTCGTTCTTTCTCTCCTCTCAGCTTCTGCCAAGCCCCGTCCATTCTACCTGCCCAACATCTCCCTTATATGCTACCATCGCCCCTTCTTCCTCCGCCCCTGCCATCACGATGGCTCTGGTTGATCACCCTACTCCAAGTCTCCTCCATCTCCAACTCACCCTCTCCTCAGCTATCAAAAGTCCAAGTTCAACTGTCATTCTCCTCTTCAGTAAATTCCATCCCACCCTTATTATCTCTAGGATCAAATACAAAACTTTGTTTGGCTTCCGCCCTTCACAAGCTGTGCTTTTCCTACCTTTCCAGTCCTATCTGTATCTTATCTCTTTACATGTTTGCTTCCTTGATGGTCCCCAGATAAAATACTCTGCTTCCTCTGCATTTCCCCCTGCCTGGAAATGTCTCCCTTCTGCCTCTGCCCCTAGAACTCTCCGGCTTCCTTCCAGTTTCCCCCTAAAGTCCCACCTTCTGCAAGAAATTTTCTCAGCTCCTTAACATTAGTTCCTGCTCTCTGAGATTGTTCCAACTTATCCTTTATATATTTTGTTTCTCACAGCTATTTGCACACCGCTGCTCTCCACTCTCCATCAGAACCTATCCAAGGACTGAGTTCTTGAGGGTAGAGTTTTTGCTTCCTCTGTATCCCCAGCTCTTAGTCCAGTGTCTGGCACATAGTAGGTCCTTTTTTTTTTTTTTTTAACTACAGTTGCTTGCCATTACCTCATATACACATCCTGTATGTACCTCCTTACTCATGTTTGTCTTTCACATTAGAATGAAGGTTCCCTGACGGCAAGAAGTACTTTTTTCTTTCTTTCTCTGTATACCAAGGACAAGCACAAGGTCTGGCCCAAGGGAAGTCCTTCATAAACGTTTGCTGACCACTTGCCTGACTATTCCACTGGACTAGAAGCAAAGGAAGTCACTCTTCCGGTAGGATTCCGACTTTGTCAGGACTGATATCCTTGATTCTCCCTCTGGCTCCTTGCATATCTAGTACTCTTCCTTTGCTCGGGGCCCCGCCCCCAACTGCCTTGGCCCAGTTGCTGGGCCAGCCTGACTTCGTTCCAGGGTCCCAACCTCTAGCTCCTTCTCCCAATCCCCGTTTCCTGCCCCAGCCCCCATCTCCAGCACTATCTTCCTGCTCTATTTCCTCTTCCTGCCTCCTTGTCCCTAGAGAAGGAGTCATCCAAGCCCTCTGAACCTCAGAACCACTATCACCTCCATATCTCTGCCCATGCTGTCCTCGGCAGCGGGCTTTAAAAAGTCCAGATGATTTCCTGGCAGGCACAATACTGTCTCCACGAAGCACTCTTTGGGGGGAGGAGGGGAAGGGTGGATGCTGGGGAGAACTGTCAGCGGCTCAGGAAGAGTCTCAGCTCGAGAACGCAAGCCAAGAACTCGGTCCGAGGAATTTGGGGTCAAAGTGGAGGGACATTTCAACAGAGTGTTTGTGACTGGGAAATGTTTTCAGTATCTCAGCAACCTCAGTGGGATCTCTTCAGCCCCCCTCTCGACCCTCCTCCACTGGACAAACCCCTTCCTAAGCGGCAGCTCCCTCCTTCCACGAGAGGGTTAGGGGTGGGGCGCAAGACTGAGCCAAAAGCCCTAAGTACCCGAGTGCCCTTGAACAAGTAAACTACTTAGCCTCCCTGAACCTGGGTTTCCTTATTTGCTAAGATGAGGGGGATGCTATTACCTGCCTCCACTCCCTCCCAGTCCCGCAGGATTATCGTGAACATCAACCGGAAGGAAACAAGCACTGTTCAAGTGCCTACTATGTGCTAAGTCCTTTAAAATAGGACCTCATTTGATCTCCACAATAACAAGTACTACTGTGAGCCCCATTTTACAGTTAAGGAGACTGGGGGGCAGATAGAGGTTAAGTGATCTAGGTGGACTTAAGTATACAAAATATAATGCAAATATAAGTTATGGCTACATCGAGCAGCCGTAATTCCCTCGGGGAGGAAGTACACTACAATCGTTTTGGTGGGAGTTCTGCTTTGCACGCTGGGAGACTTTGGACAAGTCCCTTAAAACCTTCTTTGGCCCTGGTTATTTACTCTGTAAGGAAGAGGGATGAGATGCCGACTCTAAATCTGTGGTTTCGAGTCCTACCAACTCCTACCGAGGCAAAGTCCGACGACTACCACCTGGGCAAAGAGCAGCCGGCTCTAATTTATAATCTTAGAATTATCTGATGCTCGGAGAGGGTCAGAGTTTCCCTGTTTATCCCACAGGACTAAAAGTCAGAGTCTAGAACCCGAATCCCTAGCTTTCTGGCTCCCGCGTCCTACCAACTCCCTCCTCTTAGGGCAAAGAGCAGCCGGCTCTAACGTACAGTTTTAGAGAATGATCTGATGCTCAGAGAGGTTCAGTGTTTTCCCTGTTTATCCCACAGGACTGAATGTCAGAGGCCAGAACGTGAATCCCCATCTGGCGCTAAGCCTAGTGCTTTAATAATTACGCAATAATCGCTCAATAAAAGTTCGGTGCCTTGCCTTGCCATGGCTGCCTATTGATCATAATAATCGGGGACCGTCCTCGGAATCTCCAGCGCCTCCAGTTTCCAGTCTCCTGGAACTACCCTCTGGCTAGGTCCCACTTCGCTCTAGCGCCTTCCCCGCTCCTCCGCCCTGTTCCCACCTCCCAACATCACCACCGTTCCCCTCAAGTCTTCACGGCTCTCGGAAGGGTTTCCTCCGCCCTCGTGATCCCCCCAAGTCACCGGGCTCCTGATCAGTTGAGGCGAGAGCTGAGTCCCCGAACCCGCCAATCCTCGGCTGCCGAGGCTCTGGAGAAGGGCTGGGGGGGCCGGGAGTGCAATCTCCGCGCGGGACACCTGGGTCCCATTATGCTCCGCGAGGGTCTGGGAAAGTCCCCAGGTTCCTCTTGAAAAGTGATTCTTCCTGCTTCCCTTCTTCCGCCTTCCCCTCGATGCCCCGGAGAGCGCGCCCGCGAGCGCGGACTCACCTGCGCCCGTCGATCAGCCGGGCTCGGGCCAGCGCGGGGTGGGGTGGGGGTCCGGCCCGCAGAGCTCCGGCTGAGCGCTTGCCCCTGCGGGGCCTCCCCTCCCCCCGCCCCTCTCGCAGCTGTCGCCCCCTCCCCCGCAGCCCCCCGGCCGAGCCCCTCTCACCATGCTGTCGCGCTTCCTCGGCTCTCCTCGCTCTGCGTCTCTGCCGCCCGGGAGGTGCCTGGGGCAGTGCAGGCTTGGGGGGCGGGAGGGGGGGAGATATACACTGAAAGGAAGGAGGGAAGAGGCGGAGCCAGGATCAGAGAGGGGGGCGCCTCCCGGGCCGGGCTGAGCGGAGCATGACAGCCCCCGGGCTGGCGCGGGCGGAGGTGAGGAGGTGAGACCCGAGCCGGTGAGGACGTGAAAGTGAAATCGAAAGTCCCCTGCGAGGTACGGAGTGCGCCCAGATTTGGTCGCTGTCCCTCCTCCCCCTCCCCCCAACGGACTTCAGCCTCCCGGCCTCCATCGCAGCCTCCTTCCAAGTAGGAAAAAAAAAGGGCCAGCCCGGCCAGTGACGCCACGGGACGCTTGGGCTTTGATGGGTGGAGGGCGAGAGCGGGGTCCATTGTCCCCCACGCGGGAACCCGAACCAGACGCGTTTCTGCATCTTTGCGGCCAGACGGGACTGGGGCCGGCTCCCTACCACCCGTGGGATCAAAGACAAAAACTCCTTTGTTTGACAGATAAAGCCTTCCAGGCTGGCCCATCTATTCCATGGGTTAGGTCACCCCTCTCCAGCGTGCTGAGGTTCCGCCGCCCCGGCCTGAGACCCGGCGGCCAGCTCACATCTCCATCCGGGCCTTTGGGAGCTAGAGGCTGTCCCTCTTTGAGTGGTCCCCTTCCTCACTTCCAGGCTCTGGGGCATCGTCCTCCCAAGTCTCACCAGCCACCCTACGCTTACTTTACGTGGGCCCCGGGCGTCCTGTGCCAGCGTCTCCGGGGCCCAAAATCAATTCTAAGGTTCTTAAGGGAGACCTCAAGAGTATCCTTGTGCAGCAGGAGGATTTCAGAAAGGCCTGGAGAGACTTACACGGATCTGATGCTGAGGGAAATGAGCAGGACCAGGAGACCATTATATAATTCAACAATACTATATGAGGATCAATTCTGATGGACCTGGCTATCTCCAGCAATGAGATTTGTTCAATAATGAAGAGAACCAGAAACGCCCAGCGAAAGAACTCTGGGAGATGACTATGAACCACTACATAGAATTCCCAATCCCTCTACTTTTGCCAGCCGGCATTTTGGATTTCCTTCACAGGCTAATTGTACAATATTTCAAAGTCCGACTGTTTTTCTACAGCAAAATAACTGTTAAGACATGTATATTTATTTTGTATTTAATTTATATTTTAACATATTTAACATGTATCGGTCATCCTGCCCTCTAGGGGAGGGGATGGGGGAAGAAGGGGAAAAATTGGAACAAAAGGTTTGGCAATTGTCAATGCTGTAAAATTACCCATGCATATAACTTGTGAATAAAAAGCTATAATAAATTTTTAAAAAACATGCAAAAAAAAAAAAGTATCCTTGTATCCCTCTGTGGGCCCTTGCCCTGTGTGAGTTCTCCATAAAATAATTTATTTTTGGCAAGCGTACACCTGGCACCAGAACAGAGTAATGATCTTGGAAAAGCAAAGGCAACAATGGGTTGTTTACTTTCCATTTACAGATGGGTGTATCTGTCCTTTCCCCTGATAAGCTCCTCGCAGGGAAAGTTTGGGTGTCTCTCGGTCCCTGGCACTAGTCACGGAATAGGTGTTTGCTAAATGCCTGTGCAGGGATTAGTTCCGTGGGTGAGAAGGGAGCTGGGGAAAACCCGTCATTTGAGGAAAAGTGGCAGGAACGGGAGGCATTGGAGGCAGAGCAGCTGTGGTCAGAAAGGCTCAGGTCAAAGGTCCGTCTGCTGACACCGGCTCCTGAACAAGGATGTGAACTGGAGAGCAGGTGAGAACGCGCACGGATCAGGGGGCGGCCTCTCTCACTGGGGGGGAGGCCGGGAGCTCCCCAGGACAGGAAGAGCCCAAAGAGAAGCCGGCTGAGCCACGGGCCTGGCCATGGAGAGAGGGAAGGGAGTTAGGGGAGGTGGCCGACCCAGGCCGTCCTGCCGTCCCCATTGCAGGAGCAGAACTCAAGCTACGACTCCCTGGTTCTGCCTGTGCCGGATGTGGGCTTGGGGAAGGGCTTCAGGGAGCAGTCTCTTCTCCAGGCTGGAATCGCCATGGACTTCAGTGTTGGGAAGCGTGAGCTCCTCGCGAACATGAAGATGTTTCTGAGAACGCCTCGGGATTTCGTCGGGACGGGGACCCCCGGGACACATTCGTGCAGAGGCAGGTGGGCCTTTGGGCGAGAAGTCGTAGTCACGGTCACTAGCGCTGCTGGGTGAGACGCAGGCCTGAAGCCGGTGCTCCTGCCGGAAGCTGCCGCCTCCCTCCCTCCTCTGGAGAGCTGGGCGCTCCCGGCGTGGAATATCGCTCGCTCTGGGAGACTGTGGATTCCTTGGTTTTGCTGGACTTTGTAGACACAAGAGAAGGCTGTGTGTGTGTGTGGGGGGGGGGGGGAACATGGCACAGTAGATAGAGTCCTGGGCTGTGTCAGGAAGATCTGAATTCAAATTCAGCCCCAGGTACCAATTACCTGGGTAAGTCACTTGACCTCGTGTACCTCAGTTTCCTCATTTGTAAAAATGAGTGGGAGAAGGAAATGGCAGATCCATCGCTACAATATCTTTGCCAGGAAACCCCAAATGGGGTCCCGAAGGCGTGATAGAAATGACCACCAGTGGCTCAGTGGCCAGAGGGCGGGACGTGGCCAGGAGGAGCTAAATCCGGCCCCAGACACTAGCTGGGGGATCCTGGGCAGACCCCTTAACCTCTGTTCCCAGCGGAGAAGGAAATGGCGGACCACTTCGCTGCCTTGGCCAAGAAAACCCTGTGCATGAAATGCTGCGATCCAGGAGGTCCCGGAGAATCAGACCGGGCTGAATAACAAACAGCTATAAAAACAAAAGTTTGGGGTTTTTTTTTAAAAGTGGTTGTTGTTGTTCAGCCGCTTCAGCCGTGTCTGATTCTTCGTGACCTGATTTAGGGTTTTCTCGGGGACGACAGAATGGTCGGCCATTTCCTTCTCCAGCTCGTCTGACAGGGACTGAGGCAGGCAGTGACTTGCTCAGGGTCACACACGTTAAAAGTAGTTCCCAGAACTGTTTTCCTCGTGCGAGTGGAGCAGGACGGGCTACAGCTCCGAGTTTTGGACACCGTGTGTCCAGGGCAGCCTCTGACTGAGCCCGTCCACTAAAAAGCCCCATTCTTCCCCCTCTTCCCCTCCCCCCCAATGGCACTGGACAATTATCAAGTTTGTAAGAGGGAAAAGTGCAGCAGCTAGTATTGGGGGGGGGGGCAGTTATGCCCAAAGACCCGAGGTTAGAGCGGAAGCCTGCGGGGGGCTGGGGGGAGGCCTTTGCCCCAGCCTCCGGCCTATGACTGTCTCCACCACGCTCGGTTTCTCAGCCTCCAAAAGAAAACAAAAAAATCTATATTTATCCCTAAAACCACCATTGTAAGGGAGAGCTGAGAAAGCAAGACCCCATGCGGGGCGGGCCCAGGGGATGTAACAATGAGCAAGGAACCTGGGGCCGGGGGGCGGGGAGGAGAGGGGGCCGAGACACAGGGGCCATTGTCCCGGAGGAGGGAAGGAGGCAGGGGGCCCGTCCTGTGACACTGACTGTCCCGGGGTGAAGAAAGAAGGCAGCTCGCTCCAGCGCAGGAAAGCCAGGGCCCCCGAGTCAGAGCCGCTCACAGGACGCGGCGTCACGCAGGGGGCCCGAGCTGACCGCGGCCGGAGGACAGAGGCCCATTGTCCGCCACAAGGGAGGCCGGACCTTGTCCCGGGGTGAATGGGGAGGAATGCTCACTCCAGCATGGGAGGAAGAACCCGGGGCCTCCTGCTCCCTGATGGGGAGGGGAAGGGGGAGGCGGCTGAGGTTAGTGGCTGTCCCTGGGACACTTAGTAGTTATGTGATCCTGGACTAGCCACTTAACCTGCATTGTTTCACACACACACAAAATAGTACCTGCCTTGTAGTAATATATATATACGTATGTGTATCTACATTATATATATATATAAATATTTTAAGAATCAAATGATAACATTAGCTATTAATAGTATTAAAGGAGAAGCTAGGAGACACAGTAGATAGAGTAATGGGTCTGGGTTAGGAAGATGAACCTTCCCGAGTTTGAATCTGCCTGCAAACACTTATTCGGTGTGTGACCCTGGATGAGTCACTTAAACCTGTCTGCCTCAGTTTCCCCATCTGTCAAATGAGCTGGAGAAGGAACTGGCAAACTGAGAAAACCCCAAATGGGACCAGTAAGCGTTTGCAGGCAGATTTGAATTTGGGAAGATGAGTCTTCCTGACCCCAAACCTATTACTCTATCTACTGTATCTTCTAGCTTCCCCCTATTAATATTTTCCCCCCTGAGGCAATTGGGATTAAGTGACTTACCCAAGCTGTTACCCAACAGCTAAGAAGTGTTGAGTGTCTGAGGTCACATTTGAACTCAGACCTCCTGACTTCGGGGCTGGTGCTCTATCCACGGCGCCACTTAGCTGCCCCTTATGTTATCATTCTCATAATATTGCTGTGAGGCAGCTCTCATTATTTTGAGGTGGCTAACTCACTTGCTCAGGGCATACGGCTAATGTGTCAAGCGACTGAAGCTGGATTTGAATTCAGGGCCTCCTGACTCCAGGGCCCGAGTCCTATTTCACCTCCTAGCTGCCTCAGGTGCTATTATTAACCCCTTTTTATAGCTGAAGACAGACTGACGGGTTAAGGCACAAGCCAAGGTCGCACAGAAGTACATAAGCCAGTCTTCTGACCCTGGGCCCAGTATTGTAGTGCTTGAACCGTAGACCATCAATAAGGCAATTGGGATTAAGGGACTTGTCCATTAAGTGTCTGAGACCAAATTCCACCTGGGATTCTCCTGACTCCGGCCCAGGCTCCACTTCCGTCCGACTGCCCTTTTCTGCCAAAGGATTAGTCCCCCGTGGGGAAGAGAGGAAGGTAAAAAGCAGCTCTTATTTGAGGAAGAAGGTTCCCCTCTTATAAGGCGCTTAGGGAGTAAAGGTTTGGTCCTAGAAGGGGGTGATCAGGGGAGCCGATGGCTCTCGGCTGTTGCCACTCCCACGGCCAGTCCTCGGTAAGGACTTGTTTTTAGGTGATAAGTCACAGAGAAAGTGGCGACCTACACCGGAGAAGGGAGGCTCCCCACCAGCGAGTTCTCATACCAGTGAGAGCTAGCCCCACCCTTGAGATCCCGGGTCAGTGGCACGTAGGAGGAGTATCCGGGAGCACCAGAGCACCGGCCCTGAGCCCTTCTCCAAACCAGACGGAACTGGATCTGGTACCATCGTGTCCTGTGAGTGCGTCAGTGCCCTGCAAGAAAAGGGTACTCGGGTGCCCAGGATCCCCCTTCAGTCGGGACCTTTGGGTTGTTCCCTCAAAGGGACCAAATGCCATCACTCTCTGGGGGTGTCTCTGACTGGAGCCGATCAGAGTGGACCACTGGGAGACTCGGGGTGGGCTGGGGGTGAGCCTGGGGAGATGGGGGTTGGTGAGGGTTAAGCTGGGCAGATGGGAAGAGCCCCTTGGCTCTTCTGGGCACCCAAGGCGTGGAGAGTTGTTCACAATGGGATTTTCTGACGTAAAGACACAGATGGTCAGTCAGTCAGTCAATTATAGTACAAGGGGACACAAAACTCCAGTTCCCGCCCTCAAGGAGCCCACATCATACAAGAAGGGAAGGGGGGGGGGGGTCCGTTTCCTCAGCCAGTAGAACGGAAGCTTCTTGAGGGCAGAGACATCTTATTTTTTAAATCTTTGCCCTCCCCCGATACATCCTGGAGGAGTGGAGAGAGAGAGCTGGCCTTAGTCAATTAATAACGAACATTTATTAAGCCCTTACTATATACCAGGCAAAGTATCAGGACACAAGAAAAGGCAAAAGGAGTCCCTTGCCTTCAAAGAATACCCACTCTAACAGGGAGACAACATGCAAATAACTAGTGATCTACAAGACCGGGGTTCAAGATCAGATGTGTATTAGCCGGGTGACCTGGACAAGTCACCCGGCCTTTCCCAGATTCTCAAAGATCCAAAGTTCAGGGAAAACTGCAGTTGATCTGCACTGATCGGGGAGGGGAGGCAGGAAGAAAGCCAGGGAAGTCACAAGTCCTCTCTGGGCCTCCCTAACAGGTACCAAGTCAATGCTAATGGAATTGACTCTACCAGATCACAAACTTTGTGTAAGCAAAATCCTGTGGAAACAGAATATAAAAGGGAGTTATGATTTCTGAATCAAGGAGAGGGGATGGGGACTGAACTTGTGATGTCTCTGGAAGAGGGAACTCCCAGGTGAGGGAAGCCCCTTCCCCAGTGCAGGCCGGCACTTTGTAATTTATAGCCTCGGAGAGTTGCCTAGAGCGTGGAGAAATCCAGTCTTCTTGCTCAGGGTGCAATCCCCAGGAGGCTGGACCCGGGCCTTCCTGGTTCCTGTCCACTAGGACTCACCTAACTTAGAAGCTGTCCCAGTTTCTCACGGTCTGCCACCCTGATCCCTAAAGCAGAAAATTGTGGGAGCTGGAGAAGGAGCTCAGGAATGCCCCAAAGCAAAGGGGACAAAAAAGGGCTTGAGGCAGGGAGGAGACCGTCTACACGGGAGAGGACACTGGAAGGTCTTTATTACCCACAGGTCACCAGCAGCATTCCAGGGGACACAGGCCCAGGCAGAGCCCCCTGAAACTCAGCCACAGTCTAGTGCATCGGACCGGGCCCGCCCCTCTTTCCCCCCTCCCCCCCCCCACCTGGTACAGGGTGCGGGCTGAGCGGGACAGAGGCCCACAGATAAGGGCCCATGGGGTGGCCGGGCAGCATTCCACTTAGGGGAGGGACAGAGGAGGAAAGGAGGCTTCCCCAGACAGCACGGAGGAGGAGGAGGGAGTACTGGAGAAGGAAGGAGAGCCCCTAGATCACGCCAGTGGCAAAGAGGATGATCAGGAGGAGGATGACGCCCACGATCACGCAGATGAGAATGATCATTTTCACATTTTTCCACCAGAATTTCCGAGCCACCTTCTGTGATGTGGTCTTGAAGTGTTCTGACTGTGGGGGGAGACAGAGCAAAAATGAATGGTGCTTCCTGGGGCCTCCAGAAGCCAGGGGAGTGGGCAGGCAGCGCCCTGCCTTATCGCCACCCCAAAGGGTTCCCTGGGACTTCCAGTGCCCACCGGGAAGGGCCCGGGGAGCCCAAACTGCCCACTGCCTTGCCCGTGGTCAGGGATCGACGGTCAGCCAAAGGCCAGGCTCTCGGGTCGGTGCCTTCCTTGTAGGCCACACAGTTCAAGGTCCAGCGCCTCACTGGACTTAGTCCCGCGAGGGATTTACTTTAAACAGCTGGGAGAAAAGAGATCCAGCTGAGGCCCAGTGACGCGCTAAGCTCTCAGCGGGGCACAAGGACCAGTTTTGTCTTCTCCCGGTTCCCTTTCAGGGCATCTCAGCTGAGCCTCCGTGGCCCCTGCCCGTCAGCAGTGCTGGAAAGGCCCACAAGAGGCGTAGGCTGCCATCGTTCTATCAGAAAGGATCCCAGAAAAGCTTGGAAAAACCCACACAGACTGATGCTGGAGAGGTGAGCAGAACCAGGAGACTGTACACAGTAACGGCAAGATCTGATCACAAGCAGCTCTGAGAGACTCGGCTCTTCTCAGCAATACAGTGATCCAAGACAATTCCAATATGGAATCCAGAAAGAGAATTATGGAGACCGAATGGAAATCACTTTTTTGAGGGTTTTTTTTTTCCTTTCTTGAAGCTCTCCCCTTCGGTTTGATTTTTCTTTCACAACATGACTAATGTGGAAATATGTTTAAAATTATTGTACACGTATAATCTGTATCAGATTCCAAAAATCTCCCTCTTGTCTTGAGGAGGGAGGAAAAAATGGAACTTAAAATCTCTATCGGATTGCTCGCTGTCTTGAGGAGGGACAAAAAAAATTGGAACATAAAATCTTACAAAAATGCTGAAAGTTATCTTTACGTGTAATTGGGAAAAAATAAAATACTATTGTTGTTGTTTTTAAAGGCACAGGGTTTGTTTGGGCTGGTACAGAAAGCCTCCTATAAAGGGTTCTCAAGAGATGGGGAACATGGTGAGACTGGCCCTAACACATCACTGAGGTTTTCTACGAAGTCGGGTTCAAATAAACATTCAAGTTCCTCTGAAGAGGAGGAAAATATCCCAACAGGACAACCTACAAGATTTCCTTGGGGAAGTGGGGAAAGAGGCCAGCAGACTCCAGTCCCTCGGGAGGAAGGACAGGGTTCATGGGCTGACTGTAGGAGAGTCCTGCGTTGTCATGGCACCGACCAATAAAGCCACTCCTTGCAATCGGCCGTGGGCGGCCTCCCTGAGTCATTACCTGACAACTGCCCTGGAGGTGACCACCCTCATTCCCGGTAACCCAGGGAGCTCCTCCTGGCCCGGAGAGACGAGTCTGACAGCAGAGGGACACACGTCCTATCTCCCCCAAACAGGGGAGCGCTCTCTGTCTCTTTCATATCTCTCTCTCTCTCTCTCTCTCTGTCTCTCTCTCTCTGTCTCTTTCATCTCTCTCTCTCTCTGTGTCTCTTTCATCTCTTTCTCTCTCTCTCTCTCTCTGTCTCTTCATCTCTCTCTCTCTCTCTCTCTCTCTGTCTCTTTCATCTCTCTCTTTCTCTTTCATCTCTCTCTCTGTCTCTTTCATCTCTCTGTCTCTGTCTCTTTCATCTCTGTCTCTGTCTCTTTCATCTCTGTCTCTCTGTCTCTTTCATCTCTCTCTATCTCTGTGTCTCTCTCTCTTCCCTCCTGCTCCTTTCTGTTTCTCCTTCTCCTCCTCCTCCACTTCTCTCTTTCCCCCTCCAGAACTGCCCCCTTCTGTCCCTCTCTCTCCAGTACCCCCAGCCCTCTCACCGTGGCCTCCAGGTCTTCCGTCTTGTTCCGAAGATGGTCCAGGTTTTCTCCCCGAGCCAGGATGCGCTCCACATTTTGGGTCATGATGTTCTTCACCCCTTCCACCTCATTCTGGAGGCTCCTCACCCGATCACTGCCCCCTCCACCACTGGCTTCCTCCTGGTAAAGGACATAAAGAGTTAAAAGGACCACGTAGAAAGTCTCCAAAGCCTCAGAAGAGGAAACCAGACTCTGTCCAGAGTGGGTCAGTGTCCCCAAATCCTGTAGGGGAGTCAGTGGCGAAGGACTGAGGCATGCTGGGAGAGTGGTGAGGGACGGATGGGGTCACCTTGCCTCTTTCTCATCTGACTTTTCCTTTCAATAGCTACAATTAAGAGAGTGGAGAATGGTTTTGGCTCAGGGGCAACTTGTCCTAGATGGAATAGAAAATATATCATATTTCCTTATTGACTACTTTGATTAACTAATCAAAGTTACATAATCAAATATTTATCATAAATATTTATTAACTGTGTGATTGTAGATGAGGCTCCTAATTTCTCAAAATCTAGGTTTTCCCTTCTGTCAAATGGGGATAAAAAATATACCTCACTTCTCTTGTAGATTTTAATTAAAATCTTTTTTTTTTTTTAATAACTTTTTATTGACAGAACCCATGCCAGGGTAATTTTTTTACATCATCATCCCTTGCACTCATCTGTTCCGATTTTGATTTTAATTAAAATCATTGCAAACTTTACATGCCTACTATGTGCTAGTCACACATGAAAAATTTTTTTAAAGGATATACTTCCTGTCCTTAAGGAACTCGGTCTAGGGAAGGGAGGGGAGACATTAAT
Organism: Antechinus flavipes; assembly: GCF_016432865.1. Taxonomy (NCBI): domain Eukaryota; kingdom Metazoa; phylum Chordata; class Mammalia; order Dasyuromorphia; family Dasyuridae; genus Antechinus; species Antechinus flavipes. The sequence continues at coordinate 32,644,091 of NC_067399.1, read as the reverse complement.
ACAAAGTCTTTAAGTAGAATAAATAAGCAACGATGAAGAATTACTTCAAGAGGGAGAAGGTGCTGAAAACTGGGGAGATCTCAGCGAGAGGTCTCAGGGAGAAGGTGGGGAACTGGAGCTAGGGAAAGAGGGGAGCACATGCTTCTCTGCTTCACCTCAGAAACCCCAACTTCAAGTCCCACCTTCATTAGACTGTAAATTCCTCAAGGACAGGAACTATCTTTTGGTTCTTTTTTGTCCCTTAGAGCTTAGCCAGGTTCAATCAATCAACGTTTATTAAGTTCATCTGAGTTCAAATCCATCCTCAGACACTTACTAGCCGTGTGACTCTAGATGAGTCACTTCACCCTATTTGCCTCAGTTTCCTCCTCTGTTAAATGAGCTGGAGGAGGAAATGGCAAACTACTTCATTATCTCTGCCAAGAGAATCTCAAATGGGGTCAGGAAGAATGGGACACAACTGACAAAGATTGAACAGCAAGTTGATCGATTGCCTCCATTCAGTTGGACTGTGCGGCCCCTTAGAGAGTCTAAGTTACCCCTCCCCCCCAACTCAACGTCCCCCCTTCAGCCGTTGAGCCACAAACTTCTGCTTTTTCTACACCACCCCCCCACCCAGTGGCCCAGGCCCAGGGGATGGGAGCGATCCAGGACCATCGAGGATTTTCAATCAAACTAAGGAGTATGGGGAGAAAAGGGGGGGCGATTCTTCTTGGATCCTGGCCTGTGGCTTCACGATACCCTTCTTGGGGTGGAACTAAGCCGGGCATGAGAGTCAAAGGCCCCGAGTTCAAATCCCAGTCCTGATCCCAACAGACTTTCATGGGATCCTCACCATTACCCCAGGGCTATTATCATGCCTCTTTTTTACAGGTGGGGAAACCAAGGCTGATGGTTAAGTGAGTTACTCAGGGTCACACACAGCCATTATGTGTCTGAGCTCAGATCTCCGGGGCTTCATTGATCCATCCCGGCTACTCGGGATTCAGATGCTAATCCTGAGCAAATCCCTTTATTTTGATCAGCCTCCATTTCTATGTCTCTAAAGTGGGATTAAGGGCCATCTAAGTATAGATAAACAGGCCCTAGAGTCAGAGGGATCTGAATTCCAGCCTTGGATTAGCTGGGTGATCCTGGGCAAGTCAATTAGCCCCGTTTACCTCAGTTTCCCCATCTGTAAAATGACTTGGAGAAGGAAACGGCAAGCCTACTCCAGTGCGCCTGCCGAGGAAACCCTAAACTGGGGGCGAAGAGCCAGACCCCATTAAAACAACTCACAAGGTACCGTAATCTGAGGCATCTTACAGGGGCTGGAGAGAAACAAGTAGGATAAATCACAGAGGGCTGAATAATGTACAGATTAATAATGACATCATTATGGTGATTTTCAGTGGCCCATCCCTTCTCCTTCACCCAGCCGGAAGGGTAAGACTGCCTGGATAAACTTGGCCGCCAGTTAGGGGACCGCCCCAAGGTCACCCGGCTAGGAAAACAATAACGACAGTTTGGAGCAGCCCGAGGCTTTGGGAGACTAAGGGAGAAAGCTTTAAATTCCGCCTGAAAGGGGAAGAGGGGCCCTTCCTCTTCTCCGAGAAGGCCCCGATTCCTCCTTCTCCCCGCTCGGCCGGAGCCTGGGGGAGCAGGGCCCAACTCGTGACATCACACCCTCCGAGCACGAGCTCCGCGTTTGAGGAAGCCGGGCAGAGAGTAATGAGGAGGGGACTCCCGTCCCCCGCGCCCCCATCCGGGCCCGTCCTAGCTGAACCCCAAGGTCTTTGCTTTCCCGTCAGAACCGGAGGAGGCGGCGGCCCCCGGCCCTCGGCGGCTCCCTTTCTGCCCGGCTGGGCCCGCGACGGGGGACGCTCCCTGGGAGGGGGCTCCCGGGCCGGCGGGGGGTGGGCAGCCAGGCTGGGCTCTGTGGCCCCCCGGCCCGGGAGTCCTCCTCCTCCTCCTCCTCCGCCCCCACAGGAACTCGGCCAACCATTCCAGGAACAATCGCCGGCCTTCGGGGCCAGCAGCGAGGTCAGGGGAGTGAAGGCCGGCGGGAGGGAGGGGTGGTCCGAGAAGGACTGGCCAGCCCCCACCCGGGACCGCCCGGCCTCCCTCGGAACCAAGCGTTCGTCGGGGGGCGGGAGCCCCGGGGGCCTTCCCAGCCTCCCTCTCCCCAAGCCCTCCAGGTGACAGATCGCCACTCCCCCTCCCCCACTGCGGACCCCCCTCCCCCCTCTCCCGCGCGAGGCCTCGGGCACTCACCATCTCCGCTCCCGTCCAGCTGGGGCCCGTCAACAGCTGGGACAACAGCAGCCGAGGAACTGGCTCGGGTACTTTGGTCCCGGCTGCGCTCAGCGACTTCCTGCTTATTCCAACTTTTAGCCCGCCCCGAAGGCTGAGCCCGGCTCCGCGTCGGCCGCTCTACGCGCCCCGTCCGGACTGGGCGGCCCTCCCCGGCGCACCTGGAGCCACAGGTTGCAGCCAGGAGGAGGAGGAGGGGCCGCCGCCGCGGGGCCTCCCCCAGCCTCGGCCTGCGCTCGGCTCGCTCAAAGCCCTAGGCCTCCCGCGGCCGCCCAAAGCCTGCGGAGCCCCCTCCCGGCCCCCCAGAACCCGGGGGGACCAATCACCAGTCACCCCCGCCTCAGGCCGCCCTCCCAACTTCCACCACCCGGAAAAAGGCGCCGGCCGTTTTTTATGGAAACATTACAAGTCGGAGCCGGAAGGGACCTCGATAGTCCCGGGGGCCAAGGAGATAAGAACTGGCCTCCCCAGCCACTGTCCGGCGACGGACTGGAGAATCCAAGCCTGGCTTTCGTTTGGGCCGGCTGACACGTGAGGGGGGGGGGCTGGCGCGAGCCCAGGAAGCTAGAACGCGGCCTGTAAAAAAAACCAGAAACCTGCGTTCTGAGGGGACCTCTGACTGCCACTGGCCGCTCCTAACCCCTCAGGTGCCAAAGCCGGAGGTCCCCGGTTGGGAAAAGCCGGATTGTTTTAGTTTCCTAGCCGCACACTGAACCGAGCGTTTCCTCCAAATATTTAAAAACTGGCTTCTGAGAGGAGAGCTATGGTTTTCACCCACATGAGGAGGGATCTGGGACGCACGCGAAACGAAGGATCCTTGCGCCGAGGATCTAAAGGCGCTCTTCTGCGCCTGTGACGGGAGTTTACACACCAGAAGTACCATACTCTGATGCATTTTTAAAAATATTTTTATTTCTAATAATTATTATATATTTATATATATTAGTGATTTAAAATTTTAATAATAGCTTTTTATTTCCAAATACATACAAAGATAGTTTTCAATATTCACTCTTGCAAAAACCTTGTGTTCCAAATCTTCCTCCCTCCCTTCCTCCCTCCCCTCTCCCCTAGACAGGAAGTAATCCAAGATAGGTGAAACACCTGCATTTCTTCTAAACGTATTTCCACATTTATCATGTTACACAAGAAAAATCAGATCAAAATGGGGGAAAAATGAGAAAGAAAGAAAAAGTAAGCAAACAATTAACAAAAAAAGTGAAAATATTATGTTATGATCCGCTTTCAGTCCCCGGGGGCTCTCTCCGGATGCAGACGGCGCTCTCCATCACAAGTCTACTGGAATTGGCTTGAAATTCAACATTTATTAAGGCCTTCCTGTGTGCCTAAGCATTTATTATGCACCTACCACTCTGATACAAAAACAAGGACAATGAGCTTGCCCTCTGGAAGTTTGTATTCCACTGAGGTGGACGTGGACACGTGTATATAGAGTTGGCAAAGGAGAGAGAAGAAATAGGTGGGACGAGGTAGATTTGGGAGGGAGAGCAGTGGTGTGTGAGTGTGTGAGTGTGTGTGTTTTAGGGGAGGGAGTTAGAATGATGCATCTTGAAGGAAGACAGGATCCAAGAGTCAGGATGTATCAGGGAGAAGGATGCTTATGGGTCACTGCATCCAATTCCCAAATTCCAGGTCACCGAGACCATAGCACAGCAGCAATCACCTGCTGTGAGAATAAAGAAATAAATCAAATCCAAAATGAGAAACTGACTATGTTGCTAAACCTTTCACTGCTTGAGGGTCTTAAAAAAAATGGTCATCCTTATTTTTAGTACAGGGTAGCTGGGGAAAAGTAAAATCCTGGATAAGGAGTTCAGAGATCTGGGTAACTTGGGGCAAGTCATTTCACTTCCATGCCTCAGTTTCCTCCTAGGGCAAAACAGCCAAGAGATTACCACTGTATTGTTGGTGTTATAGTGCTCAAAGACCACCTTTCTAAAGATGAGGAAACAACTGAAAGACTCTCTAGAACAACTTTTAAGTCTAAAATCATGGTTGCTGTTTCTGCAGTCGGAAGCCAGATATGTGTGTGTCTGGGAGCTGAGAATAAGGAGCATCAGTTAGGGACACACCGATGGAGGGAGGATGCCCTGTGGAAGGGGGCAGCTGCAGAGGCAAAGGATCCTCACTGGTACCCATGACGGCAAGGGCTGGAGAGCAGGAATGTGGCTGGGCAACTGCCCACACAGCCTGCCTGATGGAGCTGAAAATGGGACGGGTGTGTGGTGTGTGTGTGTGTGCATGTGCGTGTGAGTGTGTGTGGTGTGTGTGTGTAGGTGTGTGTGTGTGTGCATGTGCGTGTGAGTGTGTGAGTGTAGGTGTGTGTGTGTGTGCGCGCGCTTGCATGTAAGTGTGTGAGTGTATGTGTGTGGTGTGTGTGTGTGTGTGTGTGTGCTCTGTCTCCTCTCTCTCCCTGTCTCTCTTTCCCCCTCTTTTTCTCTCTGTTTCTCATCTGTTATAGCCGCCAGTCATTCTGTCCCCCGCTCCCAGATCGCACCAGGCGACAAGAAATCCTGTCAGAAACACCTTCAGAGAGCGCCCGGTGGCCCCGAGGGAAGGATTTGCTTTCCCTCCATCCCTGACTCCCTGCCAAGGGAAAAGTACTTGCTGGTCTTTCTAGAGTAGATCTAGGTGGGAGAACAATGGCCCAGAGGCCCAGAGGGGGAAGCAGCCTGTCCTGTCTCCGGGACGATTCTGCCGCTGAGAAAATTTATTCCGGCTGGGCTCTGGATTAATTAATTTACTTTTGTGGTTGCCAGGACACCGGACGGGGAAGGGAACGGCTGGAGGTGCCAGCCTGCCTCCCATCACACCCTGCGGGACCAGGGGAGCTCAGTGTGAAGCAGGGGGGTGGGGTGGAGGGGGCTGACAGGAAACGGTGGCCTTTCCCAGAAGGAGAGCCAGCGAGCCAGAGGTGGGGGAATGCCGCACATACCGGAGCAGGAATGTTCCTTCCAACGTGTGAGCCGAGGCCAGAGACGCTCTGGCACGTGGCCCGGCTCCCGGGGAGGACTCTTGGCCGGCTCCCAAAACCCTGCGTCCAGGCCCTGTCCTGACTACATTATCATCCTCATCTTCCTCCACACAGGCTCTGTGCAAATGTGATTATGGCCCTGGGCCCCTCAGAGACCGAAGTGCTAAGGCAGATGATAATGACATTGACCCGAGCCAGAAGCAACACCTGCTAATTAAACATACAGCAACCTCAGCGCAACGGGCAGGGGCCAGGGAAAGGGAGGAAAATGGTTTCGGGGCTTCGGAGGGGTATTAACTCAAGGCCTACTGAGCTTGGTCTTAAGAACACTATTTTCACAACTGTATTTTAATATCATCAGTTTTGTTATATGTTGTTTTGAAAAATGGATGCATTTGATAAATGTGGAAATACATATAGAAGAACTGCCTAAGCTTGACATCTATTGGATTGTTTGCTGTCTAGGGGAGGGGACTGAGGGGAAGGAAGGGAGAAAAATTTGGAGCTCAAAACTGAATATTGAAAACTATCTTTGCATATATTTTGATAATAAAAAACTATTATTTTAGGAAAGAGAGAGAAAGGAAGGAAAGAGAAAGAAAGAAAGAAAGAAAGAAAGAAAGAAAGAAAGAAAGAAAGAAAGAAAGAAAGAAAGAAAGAAAGAAAGAAAGAAAGAAAGAAAGAAAGAAAGAAAGAAAGAAAGAAGAAAGAAAGAAGAAGGAAGGAAGGAAGGAAGGAAGAAAAGAAAGGAACAAAGAAAGAAGGAAGGAAGGAAAGAAAGAAAGGAACAAAGAAAGAAGGAAGGAAGGAAAGAAAGGAACAAAGAAAGAAAGAAAGGAAGGGAAGGAGGGAGGAAGGAAGGAAGGAAGAAGGAAAGAAAGAAAGGAAGGAAGGAAGAAGAAAGAAAAGAAGGAAGGAAGGAAGAAAGAAGGAAAGAAAAAAGAAAGATGCATTTAAGAACGTTGCCCTGAAAAGGCTTGGCTAGACTAATTGCAAAGAGGGCCAAGATACTTTTGGAGTCCAAGAATTCTGGGACAGTGTGCATATTGAACATGAAAATCTCTCACATTTCTCACAGTCAAGGAAGGGACCTCCCTCTAAAAGAAAGATCACTTTAGGACATTTGAGAAAGGAAATAAAGACTCCTGATGGATTGGGGGGGGGAAGGATGGGAGGGGGGGTTGGAGTGAAGTCAGGGAGAAAAAAGCAGTATAGCATAACAACACACAGAAGCAGCCAGGAGGATTCTGGGGTAAATAGTGGGTTTGATTCCCAGGAACACAAAGGATAGGCTCAGGAAATGATTTTTTTCCCCTAAACTCTAGCCCCACCCTTTCTCTTCTTCTCTATTTCCTTTCTTCCCACGTTATTTCCCCCCAAGAAAATGGAAAAAGAAAGAAAAGAAAAAACTCTTTGTAACAAATATGCAAACAGATTTCCACACTGACATCTGAAAATGCATTTTTCTAACTCTCCCCATTAGGAGTCAGGAGGAAGGTATGGCTACATCCCTTATCCTTGGACTGATTGTTGTGTCGATGAGAGATCTAACATTTTTCAGCGTTGTTTGTCTGAACAGTGTTTTTTAAATTGTTAACTGTCCTGCTGGTAGATTCTGACCCTAAGATGTCCCTCTGACTTGGTCTTCCAGGACCCCAGGGCCTTTTAATGGCTCAGATTAATCATGGCCTTTAGTATAGGATCCCAGGTCAATGATGGGAAAGAATCTATACTTCTCACTACTCCCCAAGTAGCCATCCTCCTTCCTTTCTTGGGATGAGACAGAGAACCTAGACCCTCCATGATGGAGCTCCAGTGAAGCACTTGCTTTAGTAGGGTTCACTCTTCCTCCCCTCAGTCAGTTCTCTTCCTCATGACTGGCTTTATAAGATTATATATTTATAGTTGAGAAAGATCTTAAAGTTCATCTCATCCTCTCTTCCATTTTACAGATGAGGAAACTGAGGCATCAGGCTGTGCTTCTGACTCTGAATTTTCTCTACCATGCCATAGAAACCTCTTCCCTCTGGAAATTCCCTCTCCTTCTGGACTCATCACACTGGAAGTACTTTCTGCCCACAGTTTCTCTCCCTTTGGTTTGTTCCTCCCAGCACCTTTATTTGGAGGAGGATGGCTTAGCCAGTTATGTCACCAAACCTCTCCAGGCTCAAGACTTGAATCTCCAGACTTTCTTTACCATTCTTTAAGTTGGGGTGCAGACACCCCACCAGTCCCCATCCCTGGAAACCCTTTACATTTGCCTTCCCCCAGTAACCCATAAACTCCTTAAGGGCATGATGGGATATTCCTGAGTTGGTGTATAAAAAACCACTAGAGTGACCATAATGATCTCATTCTGTTCCAAATTTCAGCCTAAAGTATAAGGTTTTGGCCAGAATCAGGCCCAGCCCAAGACAATTGGTATAGTCTTGTAGGACTGGGGTATAATGAGTTCATTAAAATTGGAGACTGGTGGTCCAGAGGAAGATGAAGGCAGATTGACCGTTTTCTCTTAGTCGTACTCCCAGAAAAAATAATTTCAGTATTGTGCTCCCCTCTCCTGGTAGATTGGGGGTAACTGCCTGTGGTCATTCAGCAAGAACTCTGTTCATATGTCCTGTGTCCTTAAAAACCGAACAGTCGACTGCAGAGTTTTTCAGTCTGAAAATTTAAGCCTTCTCCAAGTTCTACTTAGTATTCTCTTAAAAACTCAGCTTTTCTTCAAAGCAGCCTAGAAAGATTGGATTTTGTGGGATGTAGAATGAAAGATTCTCTACATTAGAAAAGAACAAATTCAAAAGAATCTGTGGTGTTCTCTTGCTAGGATACACGTCTTTCTTTGCTTATCAATGGTCCTGACCCAGTTGCTTGATGCAGGCCTCCTGGTAAAAGGCCCCTTTTAGCTTTTTAAAAACTTAATACTATTCATTTATTTATTCCTAATTACATATTTAGTTTTAAACATTCATTTTGGTAAGATTTCGAGTTCCAAAGTGTTCTCCCTCCCTCCTTTCCCTTCTCCCTCCCTTAGACCCTTTTAGCTTTTAAGGGAGTCCTTCCTATCTATGTAAATATTTGGTTTTGGATGGCTTGGAAATGATAAACTAACAGTTCTTGGAATCCCACCAGGGAGAGAATGAAAGCCAAAGCAGATCCCCAGAATTTGAAGATTATTGATCAGTGTCCTGAAGAAAGTGCTTGAGGCTTTTCTTGTAAATTCAGAATCCCAATTTGGCCACAAGGTTCGGTTCTGGTTCTTCCATGGAAGGGGCATTTGAAAGAACAATGCTAAATCCTCCCCAGGGCTCCAGAGGGTTTTCTGGAATTGGGCAAAAGAACAAATGAGCCAGTTGCTTCACATTGAATTTGCTGGCAAGGATCAGGGGAGCTGAGTCAGTTGAAAAAGATTCCCCTTTCACCCTTGAGCCCTAATGGTCACTCCCTGCAGGGAGGACCTTGAAGAGCTCAGAGCAGAAGTCTCAGGAATATTTCCCTGACCCCAGCAGAAACAGCTGCTGCTGAGCTGGCTGAGAAATAGAGCTCCTCTGCTGGCCCAGAGCAGGATCTGGAGTTGGAGAACTTTTGTGTCTCTCCCCCCGCCCAGGAAGGCAGAGTCAGGACTCAGAAACAGAGCTCAGTCAGGGGCAATTTGGACTTTGTATGGGGAGGTGGGCCAGACAGTGTGGTGGACCCCAGACCCACAGGGCCTACTAGCAGTGGTTGTCTTGCCCAGCATGGTAACCTTGGCAGAGATGGCATTGGGCAAAACATGGATCCCAGCCTGGGCAGATGGCAGAGCCGTTCTCAGCAGGAACAGTCTTGTGGCAGATGAGTGGGCACTGGCATGGGCAATGCCAAAAGCCAGGTCTGCCATAGCCCACTAATTACTATAATATTATGCAGATTGGTCCCTCCCTTTTGTTTCTGGGACAACTCCTCCTTAGGAAGGGCCAGAAGACAAGGGATGGCATTGTGGGAAGGGAGCTTCCATTGCAGGGGCCACGAGGAGAGCCCAAAATATCTAATTGGCCCCTACAGATGAAAGAGGGCAATCCCACAGGGGCCTGTTATGGAGCAAAGGTTTTGTATGTCCCATCACTTCCCCTTTCTCCTCTGGGATCTCAGAGAGGAGGAAGTAAGTCCCAGGACATTAAGAGAGTTTGATTACAGGGCAATTCTCCTTGACCTATGATTTGAATCAATGGCTGTCGAGGAAGCATCCTCAACTTTCTTGTAGTCCTGATGGTCTGATACTATTCCTGCTTACGGTCATATTTTAACATTAAGAGAGTTCCTATGAGCTGCAAAGTTTTATCATTAACCATCAAATAGCCCATTTAGACCTGGGCTCAGTTCTTCCTCCCAGATTGAAGCATTCTCTCAGGGGATGGTTATATTGTTTGCTGAGTTTTTGTGAAGGTTCTGTTGTAGTTTTTTCTCTTCCTTCATAATTCTGCATGTCTCAGGGCTTTTTGAATCCCAGAAATCAGAGGAGATCAGTAATAGCTCTAAGGCTATTTAAGATAGCTAAGTACTCTAGAAGAGATATATCAAACAAGTGACTCAAGTGCTGCAGGTGGGCCCGCCCTACTCCCAAGTGGGTCCCAAAGCAGATTAAAATGTAAGTGGGAAATATTTAACAAAATAAATTAAAACTACAATAAAGCCTGGGTAATATTACAGTTTAAAATACAAGTCCACATACAGCCTACAGGGATCCTCAGGCACTAATTAGTGGTTTCTGTTTGAGCTAGACACTACTATCAAGTACCTTACCACCAAGGGGTGGAATGTGGTGGGTGTCATAATTTAATCCCTTCTTCCATGAAGCTTAGGCTAAATTTTTTTCCTCAATAGTATTTTGTTTGTCCAAATACATAGAAAGGTAGTTTTCAGCAGTCATTTTTGTAAGATTTTGTGTTCCAAATTTTACTCCCTGCTTTCCGTCCCTTCCCCAGGACAGCAAGCAATCTGCCAAAGGTTATATAGGAACAATACTGTTAAACATAGATCATTTTTTTCTTAAAAATTATTGAGATATTCCTTGAAACTGAGGGGCTCAGGGGACTAAGGGCTCAGACTGTCATCCCCTGAGTACAAAGCAGCCAGGTAGACATGAGAAGGCACTTGGATGCTTGGTTGATGGATTTTTTTTTTTTTTTTTGCAGTATAATTGGGGTTAAGTGATTTGCCCAGGGTCACACAGGAAGTATTTAGTGTCTGAGACCAGATTTGAACTCAAGTCCTCCTGACTTCAGGGCTGGTGCTCTATCATTGACCACTTAGTTGCCCCTGACGGGTGGCTCTTGATGGGAGTGTCATTCAGCCAAATGAACTCCAGGTGCTTGTCCTTGTTGAATATCCACATGACCTTATTCTCTCTCTTTTCAACTCTTCCCTCCCTGTAGTAAGTAGCATTCTCGTTGGCCTTTTTGCTCCCTCTGCCCAAAACAATCCATCCTTCACCATTTGCCGAGATGATTTTCTAAAGTAACGGGTTGTCCCCATTATCCACCCTGTTCAATGAGCTTCAGGATCAAATATAAACACCTTTGCTGTGCCCAAAATTCATTACCTTTGACTCTTCTCTAAATATTTTACCTTCAAATAATATTATTCTGTGCCTCACCTCTGGAATACGCTGTCCACCTTCACATCTCCCTCTTAATCACTCTGACTTCCTTCCAGACTCAGCTCAAATCAGCAAGCTCAAATCCATATACTCTTGTACGTCTTGTATCTACCTACTTATTTTCATGTTATTTCCCACATTGAGATATAAGCTCCTCAAGGCAGGAACTATGTTTTTGCTTTTCATTTATAACTTCAGCAGAGTGTCTGGTACAAAGTAGGTGTTTAATAATTGCTTGTTCACTGGACTGGACTTGGTGACTTATTACATCCAGGAATGAGTGGGTAAAGATTTAACATCCAGCTCCTGAAAAAAAAAATGTAAACATACTTTTACATTAATTTGCATTACTATCATTTTCTTCATCACATTAAAAAATATATATTTCCATACTTGTCATGTTGTACAAGAATAATTAGACCAAAAGGGAAAAAAACTATGAGAAAGAAAACAACAAAAAAGGTGAAAATACTCTGCTTCGATCTATATTCAGTGTCCATAATTCTCTCGCTGGATGCGGATGGCATTTTCCATCCCAAGTCTATTGGAATTGCCTTCAATCACCATATTGTTGAGAAGAACCAAGTCTATCACCAAGTTGATGATCACATAATCTTCTTGTTGCTATGAATAATGTTTTCTTGGTTATTCACTTCACTCAGCATCAGTTCGTGTGAGTCTCTCCAGGCCTTTCTGAAATCCTCCTGCTGGTCATTTCTTACAGAACAATAATATTCTATAATATTCATACACTACAATTTATTCAGCCATTCTCCAACGAGGGACAAACACTCAGTTTCCAGTTTCTGGCCCCTATTAAGAGGGCTGCCACAAAGGTTTCTGCACATGTGACTCCCTTTCCCTCCTTTATGATCTCTTGGTGATCTAGACCTAGTAGAGATACAGCTGGATCAAAGCGTGTGCACAATTTTATAGCCCTTTGGGCATGGCTCCAAATAGGGCAGAGTTCTGCTCTCCAGAATGGTTCTCCATCACTTTCTCAAGTTAGACAATCTCTATGACAACAAGTTAAGCCTGGATTTGTAACTTTGCCTATTTCCAGCATAGATGCTGGCATTGAAAATTGAATAATTGACTCCTAAGCAGATTAGAGCTGGCTCCAGCACAGCCTTGCTTCTCACACTCTAAACAAGCCCGATTGTTTTCTCTGGGCTTAGCTCCAACTCTCTGTGGAGCCCCTTCCCCTTCCCTGCCCTATTTTCCCCTTCATTTGAGCAGCTGTGTTCTTCACTCTCTGAGACTGCAAACCAGAGGTTTCAAGGGGTTAAATTCAGAGACAAGCTGTTAGTCCCCAGTTGTTAGTGTTTTCTTCTCCTTATGGAACATAAATATTGATCAGTTTACTGGTTATATCCCCCGAGCAGAACATAAACTTCTTGAAGGTGGGGAACTGGTGCTTTTAAAAAAAATTAATTTTTAATTTTTAAATTTTAATTTTTTTAATTTAAATTTTAATTTAATTCTTTGTATCTTTAGAACCTGCAAACTCCAGGACTTAGGGAATGTTTGTTGGACTGAAACGGATTGGACCGAGTGGCAGAGCTGGGATACAAACCTGACTGAATTCCCAACTCCTTCTCTCGAACCCTTTTTCTGCCTTTGTGGGTTTATAAGCGGCTGGGGGTGGAGGTGTGCTGGACCTGGCATCCGGGAGCCCCAAGTTCAAATACCACACCAGACACTTATGAGCCGTGTGATTCTGGCTTGCCACTTAACTGAGGTCTGCTTCACATCTGCTTACACACCTGTAAAATGTGGGTAATAATGGCCTCTACATTTTAGACAGCTAGGTGACACTGTGGTTAGTCTGCTGGACTCAAACTCAAGAAGATCTAAGTTCAAATCCCATACACTTATTAGCTGCGTGGCTGTGGGTAAGTATTCAAGCCTCAGTTTCCTCATCTGTCAAATGGGAATAACAGCATCCCTCTCCCAGGGCCAAAGTGAGGATGAAATGGGATAATGCAGGTAAAGTGCTTTGCAAGGCTTAAGTACGAGCTCTTATTCTTGTACTGCTTCTTTCTTTTCATCTGAGATGCTCTTCTCTTTGTTCATTAAAATTTGCCTCCAAGACCCTTCTCTGTGAATTCACTCATGGTCCTGCTCACTTTGTTCATCTCTTGCTCTGTGTTCACATGTTGCTATTTAAGGGTCCAAGTCATTTTATTTGTCAAAGTGCAGAGTGAAGGGCGGCACAGTCCAGATATTGTCCTCCAACAGGACAAGGATCCCTGGGGACTCTCACTGTCAATCTGACTCGATGAAAGTACACAGAGACTGTTTTAGGCCCTGAGGCTACAAAGGCTGGGTCCCTGGAACCCCCTTGGGCTCTGACAGGTGAGCTTTTGCCTCCTTTGGGCCCATACCAGGCCTCTACCTTGAGACAGCTAGGTGGTTCAGTGTATTGTGTGCCGGACTTAAAATCAGAAAAATTTCCATTCAAATCCTCTTCGGATACTTATTAGCTGATCCTAGCTGGTGTCTGCCTCAGTTACTTCAGTTGTGAAATGGGAATAATAAGAGCACCTACTTCCTAGAGTTATGGGATTCAGTATTTGTAAAGCACTTAACACAATGATTAAAAACTTAGTAGCCTTTGAACCAAACACTGAACTCGCTGATTAAAAAAAAAAAAAGTTTTCTATGTTCAAAATCACACAAAGATAGTTTTCAATATTAATCTTTATAAACCTAGTGAACTCATTTTTTTTTTTTTTTTTCTGAGGCAATTGGGGACTTGCCCAGGGTCACACAGAAGTGTTAAGTGTCTGAGATCAGATTTGAACTCAGATCCTTCTGACTTGGGGTTGGTGTTCCATCCACTGTACCACCTAGCTGCCTACTCATTGTTTTTTTTTTTTTAATTGCTAAGGTTCGCAAAGAGCTTTACAAAAATGATCATATTTCATTCATTCCTTCAATAAGGTTAGTAGGCACTTAATAAATACTTGTTTCCTACTTTCCTTTTACCCCACTTCCCAACAACTCCAAACCAGGCCCATCCCTTTTCCACCTTCTCCTAATTATAGTTTTCCCTCATTAGAATGTAAGCTTCTTGAGAGCAGGGATTGGCTTGCTTGTTTATATTTGCATATTATATGATGCAAAGTAGTGCCTGGCAAACAGTAAGCACTTAATTAAGGCTGTTTCTACCTAGATTTTGGAATCATGTCTATAGAGATGATAATTGGAGGTCATCCAAAGAAGAGTTTATAGAGAGAAATGAGAAGAATGACTAACACAGAAGCTCACTTCTGCCTACTGTTAATCATGGCTAAAGATCCCGAGAAGGAGGAACGGGGCTGGTAGAAGAAGAATCAGGAGAGCAGGGCCATGTCGCAGGGCCATGTCACAGGGTTCAGAGAGGTTTAGAAGGATTGAGAACTGATCCTTGGATGTAGCCGGAAGGGATCACTGGTGTTTTCACAGATGGGCTTTTCAGCTGAAGGAGGAAGTGGAAGGGCAGCTTGCAGAGGATTTGGGAGAAACCGAGAGGAAGTGGAGACCCATAAGCGGAGGTGGTATATTCATGGGAGGGTGAGGTCAAGGGATCAGGAGACCAGGAAGAAGGGAGGAGAGGGAGCTTATGGGAAATGACTAGTTTCGGGGAAGTGTGAGGAAAGCTGTTTCGCTGAAAACTTTTCCAGAGTTTGGGAGAGGTGCCGGCAGGGGAGACTTTAAGAGAGCGGATTAAGTTTGGAACAACCTCTGTGAGGAGTGGGACCAAGAATCGACTAGTAAAAAGATGGCCTTGCTGCGGTGAGAGCCCACTCGAAATGAACAGATTTGAAAAATTTCTCTGGGAGAAAAGAAGGGAAGGAATTATAAAAATTGTATAAATTTGTAAAAATTTATAAAATTAGATGTAACCCCTCCCCCCCACATACACACTTTAAAAAATAACAAATTTCTAGTAGATGGAGTCAGTTTGGTAGAGGTTCCACTCAGTCACAATTTGAGGGTATGAGAATAGTTGGGTTTTTTTCCTTGAGGCAATTGGGGTTAAGTGACTTGCCCAAGGTCCCACAGCCAGGCTGTGTTAAGTGTCTGAGACTAGATTTGATCTCAAGTCCTTCTGCCTTGAGGCTGGTTCTCTATCCACTGCACCACCTAGCTACTCTTGTTTATCTCTATTAGATAAACTTATCTCACATTAGATACATACTTGCTGATGGTTTTAACTAGATGCGACTGATCATTTTAAGGAAAACTCCATTTATCCCTAAGCTTTCTAGTATTTTCCATAGGAACGGGTGTTGGATTTTGCCAAATCTTTTCCTGCATCAGTTGAGATGATCATGTGGTTTCTGTTAGTTTGGTTATTGATACAAGTCAATTACACTAACAGACCGTGAGTGTGCGAGGAGGCAGAGAGCAGTCATGCAGGATTTGGGTCCGGCCGGCTAGGGCTGTTCCTTAGGACAAGGGAACAAAGGGATTTGTGGGGCAAGGAAACTGGAGGGTAGCATTGCTTCACTGTGAGATCTAGATGGAGGGAGGAGGGGGCAGTGTAGACAGACAAGTGGTGATAGCCCGGGTGGAGGGGCTGGAGGTTGTGGTGAGGAGGAAGAACAGGTTTGGAAACAGTAAGGCAGGAGATCTCTCTCTCTGTCTCTCTCTCTCTTTCTGTCTCTCTGTCTCTGTGTCTCTCTCGCTTTCTGTCTCTCTGTCTCTTTCTGTCTCTGTCTCTTTCTGTCTCTCTCTGTCTCTGTCTCTTTCTGTCTCTCTCTGTCTCTGTCTCTTTCTGTCTCTCTGTCTCTGTGTCTCTCTCGCTTTCTGTCTCTCTGTCTCTGTCTCTGTCTCTTTCTGTCTCTCTCTGTCTCTGTCTCTCTTTCTGTCTCTCTCTGTCTCTCTCTGTCTCTGTCTCTCTCTGTCTCTCTCTGTCTCTGTGTCTCGCTTTCTGTCTCTCTGTCTCTTTCTGTCTCTCTTTCTGTCTCTCTGTCTCTGTGTCTCGCTTTCTGTCTCTCTGTCTCTTTCTGTCTCTCTCTGTCTCTCTCTGTCTCTGTCTCTCTCTGTCTCTCTTTTGCTGAGACAATGGGGCTCACACAGCTGGGAAGTGTTAAGTGTCTGAGGTCACATTTGAACTCAGGTCCTCCTGACTTCAGAGCTGGCGCTCTATCCATTGCACCCAGCCCTGGCTTTTAAAAAATATTGCTAAGGGTCACAAAGAGCTTTACAAAAGCGATCATATTTGGTTCATTCCTTCAAAAACACTTAGGAAGCGCCCGCTGAGCGCCAGACACGGTGCTAAACACCCAGGTACAAAGAGAGGCGAAAGGCGGCCCTGCCCTCCGAGTTTACAGTCTAGTTTGATCCTCACAACCCTGGGGGTTGGGTGACCTCGTTATCCCCCTTTGACTGATGGAGCCGAGGCTGCCTGAGGCTAATGGGGCGCCAGGGTGGAGGCCGACTCCCACGCTGCCCACAGCGCTGCCCAGCTGCCCACAGCGCCTGGGAAAGGACAGAGACTGTTTGGTGGGTACGGCGGACCGACGAGTAGCCGCAAGAAGAAATGTGTAACTACTCTGGAAAAACCGGAGATAATTTCAAACACAGGGAGACCGGGGGGCACTGGGGAGCCACGGAATCTTCTTGAGCAGGGGAACCACTTGGTAGTCTCTCCTAACCGAATCTAATGTCCTCGGCCACCAGGGGGAGCTGACTCCCGGCCCTGCGCAGAACACGCGAGGCGGACGACCTTCTTTCCCCTTCTGTATAATGAGGGGCTTGGCTGCGGTGAGCCTGGTTGGGGGATGGGGGCGGGGTTGCTGGAGGTCGTAAAGAGCTGAGGGCTAGCTCCGGCGGAGGAGGCGGAGCCCGCTCCCTGGGGGCTCTTTGCGACATTCCCGGCGCTTCTCGCTTTGCGGCTCCTCGGAAGGAGAGGAGAGCCGTGGCGTGGCTAGAATCCCGACGGAGAGGCGGGGTTCGCGAGCTTTAATCCTGCTTCTGTGCATGCGCGGCTCCGTGCAGCTGCTGGGCTGACGGAGGTAGTGGCTGCTGAGCCTGATCCCCGCGGGACCAGAGAGACTAGGCCGGAGGCTAGAGTGGCGGCGGCGGCGGCGGGAGAGCATGGAGTCCGAGGCGTCGGCAGCGGGAACCCGTCCCGCCGGAGGTGGCGCCCCCTGCCCGCCGGGGGAGGCGGGGCCTAGAAGGAGGGGCCGATGGCTGGGGGAGCCCCTGAAAAAAAGGGGAGAGGGACTTGAGGGATCCCCAGAAGGAGGGGAGGCCAAGGGCGGGGGGAAGTTGTAGGAGAAGAGGAGGGCAAAGAATGGGGGGAGCCCCCAAAAGAGGGGCAGTAGTTGCAGGGAGCCCCAGAAGGAGGGAAGCCAGTGGTTGGGGGAACCCTCGGAAAAGGGGCCGTGGCGGGGGAGCCCGCCTGCATTGGAGGGGGCAGCTGGTTTGCTCAGAGGGAAAGAGAAAAGTGGTTTTAAAAGGAGGCCCCTGGTCTGCAAGTGACCGAGGGTACGAGGGGGAGCCCCCTAGGGCAGAAGGGACGGTTGGGAGGGATGCAGGAGTTTGGGGGAGACGCCTGGGCTGGGAGGCGGCGGTGGTCCCAGGGGGACCCTCCCTCTCACAAGAGCCCCTTGGACCCCTTTGTCCCCCTCCGACAGGGCTTGGGCCGAGGACCAAGGCTGCGCAGAGCGCGGGGCCCAAGGCCGCCGGCCGGATGGCCAGACTCTTTGGCTTCGAGCTGGCGCAGCTGTCCAGCTGGCAGCGGCTGGTGAGCCTCCTGAATCGGCCAACTGACCCCGCGAGCCTGGGAGTCTTCCGGGTCCTCTTTGGTGAGTGGGGACGGAGGTGCCAAGGAGGGGCGGGGGCCTCGGCCTCCCCCTGCCGCCACATGATGGAGATGGCCAGGCGGCCGGGCCTAGTTTGCTGACCTAGAGAACTTTGACCTCAAGGGCGGCCAACAGTGGAGCACTGAGAAGACTCGCTCTTGAATTAGTCTAGTGGGCGGGAGCCGGGGAAAGCCCTCCCCAGAGGAGGCAGGGAAGAGTCCCCCTATGCTTGGTCCTCTGAAACACGAATAAAGGAGCTTTCCCATGTACAGAACAGTTGTCTGTGAGGCTCCCAATGAGGTACCGCCTTTCTCTTTTAAAATATAGACTCAATTCCATCACATAACTCTTCTTGGCTGTGGTTCTAAAATGCTTCACTGGCCCTTCAACCCTCCCTTTCCTCTTCCCTTCCATCCTTTCCTCTTCTCTTCCCTTCCATCCTTTCCTCTTCCCTTCCCTTCCATCCTTTCCTCTTCCCTTCCCTTCCATACTTTCCTCTTCTCTTCCCTTCCATCCTTTCCTCTTCCCTTCCCTTCCATCCTTTCCTCTTCTCTTCCCTTCCATACTTTCCTCTTCCCTTCCCTTCCATCCTTTCCTCTTCTCTTCCCTTCCATCCTTTCCTCTTTTCTTCCCTTCCATCCTTTCCTCTTCCCTTCCCTTCCATCCTTTCCTCTTCTCTTCCCTTCCATCCTTTCCTCTTCTCTTCCCTTCCATCCTTTCCTCTTCTCTTCCCTTCCATCCTTTCCTCTTCTCTTCCCTTCCATACTTTCCTCTTCCCTTCCCTTCCATCCTTTCCTCTTCCTTCCCTTCCATCCTTTCCTCTTCCTTCCCTTCCATCCTTTCCTCTTCTCTTCCCTTCCATACTTTCCTCTTCCCTTCCCTTCCATCCTTTCCTCTTCTCTTCCCTTCCATACTTTCCTCTTCTCTTCCCTTCCATCCTTTCCTCTTCCCTTCCCTTCCATCCTTTCCTCTTCCCTTCCCTTCCATCCTTTCCTCTTCTCTTCCCTTCCATCCTTTCCTCTTTTCTTCCCTTCCATCCTTCCTCTTCCCTTCCCTTCCATCCTTCCTCTTCCCTTCCCTTCCATCCTTTCTCTTCTCTTCCCTTCCTTTCCCTTGCCTTTCTTCTCTTCCTCTTCCTTCTTTTTCTTTTCTTTCTTTTTTTGGCAACCTTAACCTTAGCTCCCTAAGCCTGCTTCTTCCATCCCCCCTATTAAAAAAAATTAAAACATTTTGGCAAATTTGCTCATTCAAGCAAAATATATTCCCTCATTTTGTCCCAAAATGTAACTTCTGTACATTGAATCTGTTTCTTGGCTGTTGGGGAGTACAAAACGTGCTGCATTAAGTCCGCTGGCCATTGCGTTGAGTAGAGTCCCCGGTCTTTCTGATCTCTTTTTCTTTATCATGTTGTTACTGCATAAGTTGTGGCTCTGTGGCTTTTACTTTGTAGAAGTTCATCCCAGTGCTCCCAGCTTCAGACATCCTTTGCATCATTTCTGAAAAGCAAAATGATATCCCATCGCTTTCCAGAAACGTCAAGCCATGACTTGTCCCCCTTGTAAAAATACAAAAAGAGCCTGTCGCCAGCCCTGTGCCCCCCTGGCGCGGGGGCTGACCTTGGCATGCAGGTGGTGCAGTGAGTGGAGCGCGGCGCCTTACGCGTTAGAAAAAGCAGCTTCCAATTCAGCTTCAGACTCTTATTAGCTGTGGGACTTCTGCCAGTTTCTCTGTAAAAACAAACTTGTGTCAGGGTTGTTCAGTGGATCAAATAAAGGAGAAGTACCCAGCATGTTGTTGCTGTTCATCACGTCTGACTCTTTGGGAAAGATACCGGAGTGGTTGGCCGTTTGCTTCTCGAGCTTATTTTACAGATGAGGAAACTGAGGCAAACTAGTGTCTGATTTGGCTCGGGTCTTCCAGACGGGGCCCGGCACTACCCACCGCGCCACCTAGCTGCCCCTTAGCACATAGAAGGTTGTAATATTCTTCTCTAGAACGTGATCCTCTCGGCGAGGGGGCTTCTGGGCGCAGCCTTCCTTTCAGATCATTAATCAGCACAAGTGCAGCCGGGGGTTAAAGTCCAAATCCTTTATCGTCTCTTTCCAAGTCTTGTCTCCTTTCCTGGGCCCGGTTTGCTTTCTTAGAGGCCTGCAGGAGTCCGAGAGCTTGAGCTCTGGCTTCGGAATCTCCCCGACTTCCAAGGGTTTGTGCCTCAGCTGCAGCCGCCACAAAGGTGGAAAATGGGGCGAATCTGTCTCGGCCTCCGAGAGCTTCTAGTGCGCTTGTCCTTTCCGGCCCTGAGAGCTTCTTACACGCCCACACTGAGCACACACCGAGGATTAAATCGATGCTAAACTAGATTTAACCATTGTCTCCTCCGTTCCCCTTAGTGCCTTGTTTCTAGTTCTGGCCCAGTGGGGTTATACAGACGTCAGCTGTTGTTGCTGAGCCTTCTGACCCCCCTTTCCAGGACTGCTCATGGCGCTGGACATCCCCCAGGAGCGGGGGCTTAGCTTCTTGGACCACAGGTACCTCGACGGGCTCGAGGTGTGCCGCTTCCCCTTGATAGAAGCCCTGCGTCCGCTGCCCCTCGACTGGATGTACCTCGTCTACACCGTCATGTTTCTGGGTGAGGACTGTGGGATGGAAAGCAGCATTCGATAGGGGGTGGCGTTAGGGGCAGCCTGCCGGGAAGTGGCTGGGCCTCCGAGTCCTCGCCTGGGCTCCCTGGCAGTCCTGGGGCTGATGCTGGGGGCGGAGCGGACCGTGGCTCTGCTGGTACCATGACTGCCCCCACATCCCCCTCCCCACAACTTAATCCCAGGCGCACTGGGCATGACACTGGGGCTGTGGTACCGCCTGAGCTGCCTGTTGTTCCTGCTGCCCTACTGGTATGTGTTTCTGCTGGACAAGACCTCCTGGAACAACCATTCCTACCTGTATGGACTGTTGGCTTTCCAGCTGTCCTTCATGGATGCGAACCGCTACTGGTACGAGGTGCTCCGGGGCTGGATGGGGAGGGGATGGCAGGTGAGTGGAAGGGCTCTCTCAAGCAAACTCTGCTTTGCAGAATAGACTTAGATTCAGGCTGCATTTCAAGTGGGTTCTGAAGGCGGTCCCTTGACATGGAGAGGGCCCACTGAGGGAAAGACTCCATTTCCTCTAGTTGCCCCCTGGGCTACACAGGGACATTGAAGTAGTTACTTTTTGGAGTCTTTCTCAAGAGGAAGCTGAGGTAGAAGGGGTTGCTTTCTTCAGATATTTGAAGAGCTGTTCTAGAGTGCAGAAGAGAGATTTCAGCTCAACACGAGAGAACTTCTACTTACTGTTGTTCAGCAGTTGAATGAGGTCTTTTGAGAGGTAGTGAGCTCTCTGTCCCTGGACAGGTGACCATTTGTCAAAGATACTGATGTGCCAGGTAAGACCAGGTCTAAGATTTGATGGTAAAGGGGCTTTGGTTATTGGGATCTCAAGAGTAGAAAAACCAGGGAAAGGAGAGCATCCTTGGAATAAGCAGGGTAGAGAAAGGGAGAGAATTAGACCCTAGATGTAGAACCGGGCAGAACACGTATCCCCTAATCTTTATTGATTTCCTTCTCTGAGCACAGGTCCCTGGACGGCTTGAGAAATCGCTCTAAGAAGAACGCCCACGTCCCACTTTGGAACTACACAGTCCTGCGTGGACAGGTGCGTAGGAGTCAGCGACGTGGCTGTTGCTCTTGCTCCCTCCACCACCAGCCCATTTCATCAGGGATCATGTGGAAGCAAAGGTGCCATCGCAGGCCCTGTCGGCTTGCCGCCATTCTCATTCCTCCTCTCTGTCTCCGTGTCTCTCTCTGTCTATTTATCTCTGACCCCGTCTCTCCCGTGTTTGAATCTCCTTTCTAGGCAGATCACTCCCAGGCTGTCCATCCAGCCCCATCTCCTGAGCTTCGGTCTTGTGTCATCAGCTGGGCGTTTCAAACCAGATGTTTTAGAGACATCTTAAACTCCATAAAATTGAGGCCAGGATTGACCTCTTTCTCCCTCTCTCCCTTTCACATTTGCTCGTGTCTTTCACAGGCTCCCCTGTCCTCTTTTCCCAGGTTCAGAATCTCTGAGTTATCCTGGACTGCTTGCCCTCCTCCCACCTTCCAGTGCTTCTGCTTTCCTAACCCTTCACTGCGAGTGTCGCTCCCTGCCCTCCCTCTCCCCCCCACCCTGTATCTCACTGCTCCAGCTGCTGTACACACTGCTGCCCAAGGATCTCCAATGGGGATATGACTCTGCAACTTGGTCACAGCCAGTGGCTTCCTGAGGCTCCTGGGATAGCATTCAGAGCTCCAGGGGTCAGGAAGCAGCGGTTGCTCTCTGGTCCTCGGGCCCCCCTGCTTTTGTACTGCCTGGCTCAACTTTGCTTCGTAGACTGTCCTTTCTCTCGCTCTTTCTCCATCTCTCTCTCTCTCTTTTCCCCTTCCTCCTCCCCTCTCTCCCTCTCCCTCTTTCCCTCCTTCTTTTTCTCTCTCCATCCCTCTCTTTTTCTCCCCTTCCCCAAGTCTCCCATCTCATTGTCTGCCTTTTCTGTCCCTCCACATGCTAGTTCCTCCCCTAACAAGCTGCCCCCACCCATGCACACCTAATTCTGGGTATATATCTATATGGAAGCAGATTTGTGTGTATTGTGTGTGTGTAGGAGAGAAGTTCAGTGTGTTTTTATATTCTATACTTCTCTATACTCAGAGTTGTAATTAACTTAAAATTCTTGACCTTTTGTTCTGCCAGATGAACTCTGTTATTATTTTTTCTAGATCTGTAAAATAATTTCTTGGGAGTTTGATTGGTACGGCACAGAATAAGTAGATTAATTTAGGTAGTACGGTCATCTTTTATTATATTAACTCGGCCTACCCATGAGCACTCGACATTCTTCCAGTTGTTTAGATCTGACTTTATTTGTGTGGAAAGTGTTTTGTAATTGTGTTCATATACTTCCTGACTTTGTCTTGGCAGGTAGACTCCCAAATATTTTATATTATCCACAGTTATTTTGAATGGAATTTCTCTTTCTATCTCTTGTTGCTGGACTTTGTTGTTAATATATAGAAATGCTGATGATTTATGTGGATTTATTTTGTATCCTGCAACTTCGCTAAAGTTGTGAATTGTTTCTAGTAGTTTTTTAGTTGATTCTCTAGGATTCTCTAAGTATACCATCATATCATCTGCAAAGAATGATCATTTAAGTAATTGTTTCTAGTAGTTTTAATTCATCTGTAAAGAGGGATAATTTGGTTTCCTCATTACCTACTTTTAATTCCTTTAATTTCTTTTTTTTCTCTTATTGCTAAAGCTAATATTTCTAATACAATATTGAGTTCATTGGTGACAGTGGGCAACCTTGTTTCACCCCGATCTAATTGGGAATGGTTGCTGATGAGATAGATCATTTTAAGGAAAACTTCATTTATTCCTATGTACTCTAGTGTTCTTAATAGGTATGGGTTATACTCAGATTTGTAGACACAACTGGAGTATAAGCTCTTAACAAACAGCGATTCTTTCATTCTTCGGACTTGTATCTGCAGCATTTGGCCCAAAGCGTGGCACGTAGTAGATGCTTATTGATTGGTACAAAGACATAAAGCAGCCCCTTCCCTCCAGGAAGCTGCATTTCATGGGAATGTATGTACACAAAGAAGTTAACTAGAAATGTACAAAGTCATTTCCAGGGATCACCTTCCTTTAGGAGAGGACCCGTGGCTTTAATCTGGAGGCAGAGGCGGAGAGGGAGTGCACTGCACTTATGGAGCATAGGTGTGGGATGGGAGCGGCAGGCAGGCAAGTTGGACCGGACAGGAAGTCAGTTGGGCTCAGATTTGAAGCAATCAGCCTTTCCCCTTAGAAGCAGAAGGGAGCCATCAAGATCCTTTGAGCCGGGAAGCTAGGTGATGGGATGGACGTGCTTTTGTTTTCTCTGCTTGGCAGTTCTGTTGGAAGATGAATCGGAGACTTTCTTTCTCCCTTACAGGGGAGGGGGATCCAACGTAGGTCGGTCAGCTTACTCATCTCTGAAATTTTCCTTCCTTCGCATGGAGAAGAGATGGTTTTGTGTATCTGAAGAACAGCTGTCTCAGTCGTGGGCCTCATTTGTTCTCGGATCTCACCCATGCAGATATTCATTGTGTACTTCATTGCGGGAGTGAAGAAGCTTGATGCAGATTGGATTGGAGGCTATTCCATGGGCTCCCTGGCCCGGCACTGGCTCTTCAGCCCCTTCAAGTGAGTGGGGAGCTGTGCGGAGGGGCCCTGGGCATGGAGGGAGGCAGGGGCATCTTGGATTCCCTCCACTCAGGGAGAGTTTCCGTCTTATAGATTGGCTTCTGTTTCCTTGTCTCTTCTTCCTCTCCTTTGTGACACTGAAATCACTCTAGGACAGTAGTCTTCTCTACTCCCAAGGGTCTTTGGTAACCACCAGACATGATTGTGATCACTACTGGCAGGGGACGAAGGAAAGAAATAATAAAGAAGTAAGAGAGAGAGATGATGAGAATGAAAGGAGAGAGGGAGGGGAGGAACAAAGAGAGGGAGAAAAAGGAAAAGAGAAGGGAGGGAAAAAAGTGAGAGAAGAAAGAAAAGAGAGGGAGGAAGAGAAGGAGGGAGAAAAGAGGGAAAAATGGAGAAAGAGAGTCAAGTCCCAAATAATTGCCTCCTGTTCCTCAGAGGCTTTGTTGTATTCCACAGCGATGTGGGTGAACGCCTTAACTTCACCATAAGCTATTTGTCTCTATAGAGTCTGTAATTCCTCTATATTTTTTCTTCTGCATTTTGTTCCTGATTCCATTGTTTGCTAAAATCATTTTTCTCACTCCACTGTTCTGTGTCTATCACTGTCCTTTACCTTCTGTAGGCCCTTCTCTTTCCCTCCCAGCCTCCAGAAGACCCCACATTCTGATTTTGCCATCCCACACTGCCAGTCTGTGGCACATCCTGGAGTACTTGGACAGGATGGGAGGAGCTCATAAAGCGGGCCCAGAGGCTGTCTTGCTGGGCCGATCTCTGCCCGTCCCAGGGAACTTAACAACATAACATTTATCCTTAGAAGGGTAGAAGGCAGAGACCCCTTGTGCCCGCCACAACCCGGAGCCTGCCCTCTGTGTTGACAGGCTGGTGCTCTCTGAGGAAATGACCAGCCTGCTCGTGGTACACTGGTGTGGGCTGCTGTTGGACCTGTCGGCCGGCTTCCTGCTCTTTTTTGATGCTTCCAGACTCGTTGGCCTTCTCTTTGTGTCCTACTTCCATTGTATGAACTCCCAGCTCTTCAACATTGGTTAGTGCTTGGGGTCTGAAGGAAGCCAGGGGCCGCGGGGATGGAAGGGGCGACCCTGAGGCACGATTTGGGCATGGAAGGCGGTACTGGGAGCAAGGACAAAAGGCAGAAGAGATGGAGAGGGATTGAACCGACAGTGAGGACATGAAGGTCTCCTGGATGCAGAGCTTTGTGGGGAATGATCCGGTATGCTGGCGGGGAGAGGTGTCGGATGGAACGCCTTCCTTTTCTGCTAGGGATGTTTCCCTTCGTCATGTTGGCCAGCAGCCCCCTCTTCTGCTCCCCTGACTGGCCCCGGAGGTTAGTTGCCCGCTGTCCTCAGTGGCTCCGAGGCCTGCTGCCGACCACGGCTGATGCCCAGCCCAGTTTGTCCTGCGTGTATAAGAGAAGCCGGACCAAAGGCAGCCCCGGGACCCGGCTGCGACATCGGCTGGGAGCCATCTTCACAGTGTTCTATCTGCTGGAGCAGCTCTTCCTGCCCTACTCCCACTTTATTACCCAGGTATGAGGCAGAGATGGACACTGGCGGGTGAAACTGGGAAAAATGGGTGGTGCTAAGTTAGGAAGAATCACAGGGGCAGCTTTTCTTTGCTCCATCAGAGAAGGTCGTACGTGCCAAGGCAGTCTGGGCTGTTTGGCTCGGTCAGCCTGGCTCCCTCCTCAGCTTGGGAGAGTGGTTCATGTCATAAATATCCTACTACAGGAATGAATTTCCCTCTACTCCCTTTCCAGGGCTATAACAACTGGACCAATGGGCTCTATGGGTACTCCTGGGACATGATGGTGCACTCTCGTTCCCACCAGCATGTCAAGATCACCTATCGAGACGGCCGCACCGGGGAGTTGGGCTACCTTAACCCTGGGGTGAGAGACAGCCCCTGAATCCTAAGATTCCTCCCTTTGAACTTCCTGGTCTGGCCCCTCCATCCTCCCCTTATGAAGGAAAAATATTTGAATTCTTGAGATTGCACAGGATTAAGGTGTGGGGATGATGGGAAGAAGAGGGTGGAGCAGAGAGATGTGGCTAGAAAACAGACCATTGAGAGGAGCTACCTGTGGGGTTAGTGAATTGCAAGCTCACTGTGAGCCAGTAATGGGATGTGACACAAAATAGAGCTAATACAGTAGAAACTTCATTCACATCTGTTAAGTGAGTGCCCTGATTATTTCCAAGGAAATGCACATCCCAGTATTCTCCTGGAGTGATGGGAAAGTGAAATGCCACAGTGTAGAAAGGTCTTGATCATGGGCAGCAGTCCAGAGGAAGGAGGAGGGAACATGAAGTCATGTTTGGGATCATCAGTTGTGAGGGAACTGGGGAGGTTTAGCCCATAAAAAGAGAAGATTTAGGTGAGATATAATCAGCATTCTCAGTTATTTTAAGGCATTTCATGTGGCAGAAGGGATCAGGCTTAATCTTCTTGTCTCCAAAGGGCAGATGTAGAATACAGAGACAGACATGATAGGGAGGTAGATTTGGGCTCAGAATGACTTTCCTAATGAACAGAGCTGCCCAGAAGTGACGGAGACTACTTTGTGAGGTGGTGAATTCTCATCAGAGTTGTTCAAGCAGATGCTTGAACCTACAGAGCTGGGTACCTTAAAAGAGGGGATTCCTATGTCAGGTTAAAGTTCAATTAGGATACCCTCTAGACCAGGGGTCCTCAAACTACAGGCCGCTGGCCAGATGCGGCAGCTGAGGACAATTATCCCCCTCACCCAGGGCTATGAAGTTTATTTAAAGGCCCACAAAACAAAGTTTTTGTTTTTACTATAGTCTGGCCCTTCAACAATCTGAGGGACAGTGAACTGGCCCTTGTTTAAAAAGTTTGAAGACCTCTGCTCTAGACCCTTTCTTTTTAGCGTTCATATCCCATCCCATGATGTGGCCCTTTGGCCAAGCGGACGCCAGATTAAGGTGGGGGCGGGGGGCAGGTGTTTACACAGAGTCGGCGGTGGAAGGACCACGCAGACATGCTGAAACAATACGCCGTGTGCCTGAACCGCCTGCTGCCCAACTACAATGTCTCGGACCCCCAGATCTACTTCGATGTCTGGGTCTCCATCAATGACCGCTTCCATCAGAGGTACTGGAGGCAGCTCCCAGCAAGCAGATGTAAAGGGAGGGGAGGAAAAGGCCAGGGCTCCATGTGCTCACCTTTGTTAGCATACTTTCCCAGAATCAGTGTTACCTGCAGGGGGCACTGCAACCTAGGGAGAAATTGAGCATCCCCAGAAGAGCTGGCCCCTGGCCAGGTGGCCCATGACCTCCCTCCCCACCTGAGCCATGAAGTACCTGAAGGCAGAGCTACTCAGTGGGGGCAAGGTTTTCAGAACAAAAGACTGCTCCTGGAACATCACCCTTTCTGCCCAAAGGCTTTTTGACCCTCGAGTGGACATTGTGCAGGCTGCTTGGTCTCCCTTCCGTCCAACCCCCTGGCTACAGCCCTTGTTGCTGGATTTATCTCCTTGGAGGGAGAAGTTTCAGGAGATTGAGAGCAGCCTGGACAACCACACTGAGGTGGTGTTCATTGCCGACTTCCCTGGTATGGAAAAGCAAGGGGGGGTGGGGGGATAAGGAGGATAAGGGGGATAGGGATGGTTTTGTGCTGCTTTTGTGTGGGCGGGCAGGGTATGTGGAGAAAATGGCCAAGCCAGGGGAGCAGAGCTGACGGGGTGGGCATGATAAAGCTCTTTGCCTCCAACAGGCTTGCACTTGGAGAATTTTGTGAGTGAAGATTTGGGCAATACTAGTATCCACCTACTTAAAGGGGAAGTGATCGTAGAATTGGTGGAGCAGCAGAGGAATCTCTCTCTTCAGAAAGGGGACAGGATTCAGGTAGGCACCGTGAGCCAAAATGGCAACAGGAAGCTCGGACCTTAGGGAAAAGCGTGCACGCCAGTGTTGTGTCAAACAGACCACACTGTGGCAGGAAACCCCTGGAGGTGCCTTGGGTGGCCAGGCTTCCTTCAAGCAGAAATTCTGCCCTTCTTCAGGGCTGTTGGATGGAGTGAAGTGGGTATAGAGGGTTGGGGAGATGGGGAGATGTCCCACTGCTCACCTTCCTCCTTGGCAGTTACCAGCTGGGGAATATCACAAAGTCTATACGGTGTCATCGGGCCCTTCCTGTTACATGTACCTCTTTGTGAACACCACAGAGCTGAAGTTGGAGCAAGAGTTAACGAAGTTACAGGAACTCAAGGAGAAAATAGAGAATGGGACTGGTGAGTAATTAGACCACTGGGATGGAAGCCCATTGGTGCCCCCTTCAGGTATAAAACTGCCAGGGCTTTGTGGTGATCTGGGGTCTGCAGCAAGGGGATCCCTTCTTGGCATTTTAAGCACGACAGTATTGGATGGTGAGCCCTGAGGAGGTGAAGTTAGGGGCTTTGGGGGGTGTTTCTTGCATTTGCTAGCCCCTCGCACAGCAAGTACCTGGCAAGGATAGTATAGCGTTTTGGTAAGGTGCCAGATGCTGTGCTAAGCAGATTCTGTCTCATCTGACCCTCAGCACACTTAAGAAAACAGGCAGCAAGGTGACCCTGCCAGGCTCACACAACCGGGATGTGACCTGAGGCCTGTATTCAGTAGCCCAGACTGGAGAGCGGTGCTCCATGACAGGGTGATCCTAACTCTGGCTGTCAGGGGTTCTGGTTTTGGTTACATCTGGCGGAAGACCTGTATGCCCCAGTGACTGTTTCCTGTTCCCCGGACAGAATCCGGACCTCTGCCTCCAGAGCTTCGCCCCTTGCTGGAAGGGGAAGTGAAAGGTGGACCTGAGTTAACTCCTGTGCTCCAGATCTTCTTGCGTCGACAACAGCGTCTCCAGGAAATCCAGAGGTGGCGCAGTTCCCCTTCCTATGAAAGGTTCTATCGCTTCTGGCTTCGAAAGCTCTACATCTTCCGCCGAAGGTCAGTGCAACCCCATTATCTACCTTAGTTCTGAGTTTCTGCCCCCAGATAACAGTATATTGCACTGATTTGCAGTGATTAAGCGACCATGGGATGATACTCCCATGGAAGGGGAGGAGCCGAGTCTTTTTTTTCCCCATTTTTCAGTCTGGGGGAACTGGAAGCAAGATCAAGTGTCAAGTGGGTCTCACTACTCCTCAAAATTTATCCCCAACCTGCTCCTGGGCTTACTAAGCCTCTTGAGGATGCTGTGGTCCAAGCTTTTCCACTCAGGGAGAGGATTCTTGGATGTTTTAGATGTGGCTCTTGGTCTCAAGGGCCGCGGACTTCCTGTTCCCAAGGGTTTCCTGGAAGTAGTGACTCTACCATCTATCTCCTCAGCCTCCTGATGACTTGTATCTCTCTGCGCAATCTAATCCTGGGTCGCCCCTCCTTGGAACAGCTGGCCCAGGAGGTGACCTATGCAAACCTGCGGCCCTTTGAGTCACCTGCAGAAACCCCCCCTGGCAAGGCAGCAAATTTGGATGCTAACACTAATCCGGAGTCAAGTCATACACACACACACTCAGAGCTCTGAGTTGTCAAGGCATTTTATGAGAACCAAATTATGTATTTGTATAGAATAACCTTTTTGAAGTCATTTTTAAAAAATTCTCTTGCCCATGCCTCTTTATTCAAATGACATAGTAATCGCAAACAGTCCAAGCAAAGTGTCACTGTATCCATTTTTCTTTTTTGCTTCGTTAGGATGAGTTCATAAGGCAGCAGTGTTAAGATAGCTCTATTGACAGTTGGAGCCAGTCTCTTATCACTAAACTCACTAATCCACCGTCCAGTTCTAGATAGGCCCAGCCCTGCTTGGTCAAAGTCTGTCTTTACCCCAAACCAAAGAACATCAAGCCTCCCTGTTCTGCTGAGTTTTCTGGTACTCTTGCCATTCAGAGAAACCCCCACAGGAGCCTTACTGCTACCTCCTCTTGAGGCACCTGACTTACTGAGTTTATAGGAAAAGGGTCAGTAGTTGACTATCAATTACTAGGACTAGCGTTGTAGTTAAAAAGCCCAGCTTGTGGGAACATCTTGCTCCCCAGTAATCTGGGGAGTCCAATCTTGCTGGTTTTTCAAGAACTAAAACAGTCCCATCTGGTGTTGGGAAATCCAATGATTCCTGACAGAGCTGAGAGATGCACTTAGACCTGTTGCTTCTGCAGACTCAAAGCTGTGTGGGCTACTTAAAACAGATTATCCTCACCTAGTTTTGAGGATTAGATGTTTCTGTTAAAGGATGGGGCAAACAACCTGGTACACATAGTGGGTGCTAGCCATATAAGTGCTTGCTTGCTTCTTTCCTAGATCACTTTTCCCAGTAATGGGGCTGGTAGACCCAGGATGCCCTATACAGTTACCAGTAAACTCAGCAGTCAAGCCTGGCTCAGTGTCCAATTTGCTCAGTGCCAGCCCTTGCCCTCTTTGGGGGAGGTGAAGGGGGAGCAACGAGGACAGGACACTAAAGCAAAGGCCCTTAGGAAGAGCCTGTCCTCAATTTAAATCAACTTCCTAAAGTAAAACTTAGAAACTTAAGTGTTCCAGTATATATTTTAATCCCTTTAAGGAACTAAAGAGCTGGTCTACAGAAGGGGATGCCAGGGTGGCTGTAACCCTTGAGAACAGGCCTTTCTTCCTTGCCCCTCCCTAGCACTTGGGACTTGGCCCAAGGAGCTACCACTTCTATTGGTCTTTTGGCCAGATGGAAGAAAAGCCTCTTCCTGATTTATCTGCTACCACACATCACATGGTTCTCAGGTTTACTAAGTCAGGTTCATCTAGCACCTCCTACTGAAAGGAGACAGAGAGAGGAAAATGTTCTCCAAGGATAGAAACTGCCAACTACAACCAGTTCTTTAAAAATTTCAGTCAACTATTAAGTGTTATAGGATTTGTTCTCACCCTATTTTAAGGATTGTCAGTTCTTTTCTGGTGGCAACCTCAGCTCATGATTTTAAGGCTGGATAGAGGTGAAAAGGGACTTTAAAACCTGTGGTCACTAGATCATCTCACCCTGAATAGGGGAGAATGATTACACTGTTTCCATAGGCTGCCTTTCTTAATCTTAAGGCTTCTCCAAACCCTGTGACAGAGCAAATGCAGAACCCCCTAAATAAAAAGTTAGAAATTTTTATCTTTTGGCCAGCTACCTGAAAGGACTTTTGGCCAACCTTGCAATATGTGTCCATCTCCCAAAGCTCCTTACTATTCTGTCTCTTAGTTTCAGCCCTTAGTTACCTAATAAAAAAGAAACCGGCCACCCACTTTCTTCCCTAGGATGTGCTGTAAAACTGGTCTTACAAAGTAGATCATCTGCTCACAGGTAAAAGAAGCACTACAGAGTAGGGTAGTTTAGTGCATCAGCTGTGTACTAGACTAAGCACTGCTTCTAGACATCAAAGAATGCCCCATCTTTTCAGGAGTGAATGGACACATTGTAAGGTAGAACCTAGCATTTTATTTAGATCTTCATTAAACTGTTGGAATTGAGAACCAGACATACGTAATAAACCTCCAAAAAATAGATCCTGAAAGGCACTTTCTGCTTAGGGCAGCAGCCATGGATTAGGCATGTAAACAAGCTGGCTTCTCTGTACCACACCAGCCAAGTCAGCTTCCTCCATAGCCAGCTGCTCCAGCTCTGCCCTCCCTTCTGTTAACACCAGCCAGACCCCCGTGTAGGTGTTACCCAAGGTTCTTCTGTAGGACACCTTGGCCTACCTGGGAATGCTGGAAACATGGTCAAAGGAATCATGGTGTCAAGGATTTTTTTTTTTTTAAAAGCTGCCCTCTGAGGTGATAGCTTCTCTGTACTCACGCCACACCCCAGAATACAATAAATAAGCAATTAGAAAATGTTCAAGTATGAAGGGATTTCCTTCTCCTCCCCGCCAAAAGCATTGCTCTCTGAAGGAAGCTGGTTTCTCTGTATCTACACCAGCTGCTCAGAAAGCTCATTGGACCTGGTTTTGAAAATAAAACAAAGTTAAAAACCCTGGGAGGAGTTCTTGTGCAGTGTGGAATACTCAGTCTTTCTTATAAAGAAAAAGTTAACCGGTACCAAAGTGTGCAACCTACAGACCCTCAGATACCGCCCTGTGACTTCTCTGTATGACGTCACAAGGCTGCCAAGTGCCCGCTTAACTAGAGCTAGGAGTTGGTGAGGTTTGGCTAGTGCTGAAACCATGCATAGGATTGGTTTACTAAATAAAAACCTTATTACGTACGTCCTCCAAAAGACAGCCGAGTGGAGAGATTAAGATTTGGTGCCGTTTTAAGAGATGGTCGTTAAGAGCATAAGCACCAGAAGGTGGTTCAACTAGTAACTGCCTTTTTCATGAAGTCAGGCTAGAGCTCCAACTGGAACTTGCGTTACATGCAAGATTGATCTGGTAGGGAACACTCCCTGACAAAAAGCTACATAATTAGAAGTGGGTCAGGTTACAGGGAGGATGAGGGAAGGCTTCACATTCATAATAGAGCTCAAGACATTACAAAATCATGCTGACAGGGCGGTGGCATTGTTGGACAGAGGCTATAAATGGAACTACAAGTACTTGACGTGCACATTACAAGGACAATTTTCAGCATTTGATGGGAGAGTCAATGCAGTTAAGATTTGGGGATGGGTGGTGGGACACAAAGGTTCAATCTTAAAGCATCATTTACTAGACAGTGCTGTCTGCTCATCTCTAGGCAGTTACACGGATCACCTATGCTCACTAAATCCATTATAATGGTGAGCAATACACCAGGGACAGAATAGCAGAGCCCAACTTACAGTCCCCACAAAAACTAAAATCAGATCATTGGACAAGAGTGACTGCAACTGATCAAGAGCTGAAAGAGGACAGGAGAAGTTTAGGGAGAAGGGCCCTTTCCCTCAGAGCTTGAAGGCTTCTCTGTAACCTACGCCAACAAGTCTGGGGAAAAAAGCCTAACACTTTCAATATTTAAGCTTTCTGGGCACTTCCCATGGGAAGCTGTCCCTACCAAAGTGGCCATAGGCTGCAGTCCTCTGATAAATGGGCTTCTTCAGATCCAGATCCCTGGAATATACAAGTCCATAACTTAATATGTAGCATTCAATTAAATAAAAGCAAAATAATCAGTAAGACTCATTTTCAAGAGTTCTGGCAAATGAGAAGTTCAGTTCTCTGGGGAAAGCTAGGAAGAAAATGTAGGGAAGAAGGGTGGCATCCCTGATGTCCAATCTCCTCGCACCTTGTTAAGGACAGGCACTTACTTTCCAGCTTTCAGATTAAGAATAACTACAAATCTTGTTCCAGTCACTGGCTCAACAGATCTGAAAGCTTGTCATCATCCTGAGAAACTTCAAGGGTCAAAGCTCATTTGAGAATCCGATACTTACCACCCCCCTAAGGGACAGACAGGCACCATTCCAGCGCTCCACTTGGTTGGAAGCATTAATGGTTTTCTGCTCTTTAATTAAGCCTTGTTCCCCCCAAAGGCTGAGGAAGGCAGCTACAAATGCACACACACCATCTCCAACTCAAATCCAGGATTTCTTGGGCTCAATTCAGCCAACCAGGTTCTGTACTGATTTTCATCGGTAATCATTTTGGAAATTAAGAGGAAACACCTCTAACCTTTAATAGTCTTTGAAACCGATTATGACTGATGACAACTTAGGAAAAAAGCTATCAGGATGGAAGGCTGCTTGTGTTTTTTTCTCATCTGTCTCCATACTTAAGACTTTAGGTTTTTATGCTTAAGAGTGTGAAAATCCCCCCATTTAATCTGGTTAGTGACATGCATTACCATCTTTACCTGACAATGACCCCAGGGCGGAGGTCAAAGTTCTTCTTCACGATATCCAGGAGCTCTCTTTCACTCTTCTGAGAGGTGCCATAATGGAAAATGGAGATGGACAATGGATGGGATACACCAATAGCGTAGGAAACCTAGAAGCAACGATACATGGATAATAATCCATCAAAATTCCCATTCTATCAATCCTAGGTCAAACTGCCCTATATAATAGTGCCTGAATGAGTATGGATTTTTTTTTTTTTAAATCCCCATAACCACTTGACATATCAGGCCTGGAAAAAACCCAATTCAGATGCAAGAATACATACCTGAACAAGCACCCTGCGACACAGACCACCTTTAACCAGGGATTTTGCCACCCAACGGGCAGCATAAGCAGCCGAACGGTCCACCTTAGTATAATCTTTTCCTGAGAAAGCACCACCTCCATGAGCACCCCAACCACCATAGGTATCCACAATGATCTTCCTTCCAGTCAGACCAGCATCACCCTGCAAGTATAGCTTCATTTAGATTCACTGGTTGACAAAGAAAACTGCAAAGATCCAAAGACCCTATCAACTGATAGAGGAAAGAGAACCCATACTGATGAAAATCACCTACTATGTTGGAGAACCACACAATTATCAGATAAAATCCCAAAAATGTCATACCTGAGGCCCACCAATGACAAATCTGCCACTAGGTTGCAGATGATAAATTGTATCTTCATCCAAGTATTTTGCAGGTACCACAGCTTTGATCACCTTTTCTTTCAGAGCATCCCTCATTTCATCAACGCATACATCTTCATCATGTTGAACAGATATCACAATCGTATGGACCCTTATAGGGAGAACAGCACCACGATCCTGCATATACTGCACAGTGACCTGAAACAAAAGACAGACATAAGGACACAAGAGATTTCCCACTATCTTCCACCTAGAGTACTGAGCATAAAACACACAAGTAAACCAGTAAGTTTCAGCATAATTAAGTCAGTACCACCCACCCTCATTTTTTCTATTTGGCTAATTGCAGGGTAACTCTCAACCCTTTTATTATCTTTTGTCAATATTAGTTTTAACAGTTTTTGCTTTTCATCATCAATTCTACATGGCACTCAGACTATTACTTACTTGAGTTTTGGAATCTGGCCGTAACCAAGGCAAAGTTCCATTGCGCCGCAATTCAGCAAGTTTGGCGTTGAGCTTGTGGGCTAACACAATAGTTAAAGGCATGCATTCTTCAGTTTCATCAGTAGCATAACCAAACATCAATCCCTGTGGAAGAGAAATCATGAAACCTGAACTGCTTAAAAATTACACTGTGTTTTAAGAGAAAAAAAACCTAAGCAAATACCTGGTCTCCTGCACCAATATCTTCTTCATTACGATCTAGATGAACCCCTTGAGCAATGTCTGGTGACTGCTGCTCCAAGGCTACTAGAACATTGCAAGTCTTGTAATCAAACCCTGTAGAGACAATTAAAGACCAGTTTAAACTCAATAAGTAAAGTAGCCAAAAGGTCCCCCCATCAGGTTGAGTTAGTCAATAGAGGTACATGTCTTTACTAGTTTTTCAAGTATATGCAGATGTTGCCATGATTAACAAAACACAAATTCATCCAAATGCATTAAGTGTGTATATGTAATAAAACAATAACTATTAGAATTGGGAGTATGTGGGAGGGAGGGGAGACAGAATAAGTTCAAGGACACTTGGGAGTTAATGCCCCATTGTAAAACAAAGCATTAGATTTATAATATAAATAAGTAAAAAATTCAAAACTAAGAGGACAAAGATCAAAGGAAATTTTCAAAAAGTGGCACAGGGAATGGTTAGAGTGGTTCTAAGACATGAAATATAAAACTCACCTTTAGAAGAATCATCATAGCCTACATGCTTAATTGTTTCCCTAACCACTTTCTGATAGTCAACAGCAGCTCTGGATGTGATTTCACCAGCAAGTAGTATCATTCCAGTCTTAGCAACTGTTTCTAATGGGAGAAAAAAAATTCAAGACATCAATCCCTTCCATAAGCAAATTTACACTCAAGATAAGCTAAGTAACTGACCACTTACCACAAGCAACTTTGGCATCAGGGTCCTGCTGAAGATGGGCATCAAGGACTGCGTCACTAATCTGGTCACAAATCTTATCTAGAGAAACATAATTTAGCTCATTAAAGCCTACAAGCCATTACTACTTTTAATCCTCACACACTATTTAACATGAGGGGAAAAATGACAATCTGTGACTAATCTACCCAGTACCATTTGCCCCAAGTGATTGGTACACAAAATCTGAAAACCTGACACCATGATCTGAATATAGCTCTACCTTAAGAGCGTAACCTATTTATATGCCTTTGAAATTCCTTAAAAGGCGTGCTTTAAGACCATTCAAAAGTCTTAATCCCACAGCTAACGTAACCAATAACAATCCGATTTCTTTTAGTTCAAAGAACACTAACAGCAAGCTCCTCAGAGTAAATTTGTCCAGAATGTGTTTCTTTGGGAGGATGAAAAGGTTATTTTTAAATTTTGGAAACAAAGTGGCAGTATCTTCTAAACAACACAACTCAAAAAGCACGCTGTTACTTATGCTACAAAAATGTCAATAGTTATTTAGTATTAGTTCTTACTAGAGACAATAGCTCTTTGTTTCCATTTGCCCTCCGATCTAAAGATTGCTTTGAAAATACTTAAAGGAGTTTTCATCTCCAATTGCTCCCCCACTTCGTTTTTTTAAAAAGGAGCACTATTCTCCTGGTGGCCTGAGTCCAAGCTCCGAATTTGTAAAGACGTGATTCTCTAAAGAATCATTTCCATTTCATTAATTGAATTACACTTGCTCTGCATGTGCTCGGCAGGGCCACCCTCGAAGCAGAGCTCGGGGTGCAAGAGCCGAAACCCAAAAGAGAGAGAGCTCGGACCCAGGGGTCAGCCTGGGCCACGGGGCGTCCACTGCACTGCCCACGAGAATCTAAGATCGGCACCCCCCTCCCCCAGTCACAAGCAGGTGACAGGCCGAGGCACTGACGCCCCACGTTCGCGAGTGGGGGAGGCACTCTCACAGGGGAGCCCGGCCATCCCGCCGGTCCCCCCAGTCCCCGGGGCTTTTGTTCGCCGGCTTCTCCCCAATCATGGCGTCCGGACAAAGCGCCGGCGAGGATGGTCTGAGCGCCGTACCACAGTGGTTCAGGGACGCCCTCCCCGGCGGGGCTGCATTGGGCTGGGCTGTCAGTCGGTCCAGCCACCGCCGCCATCGCCGCCCCCCCCTCCGACTTCTCCCCCCCCCCACTCCTTGGCCACCGTGCCACACGCGGTGGGCACGTGGTTGTGGCTGCAATGCGGGGCGCGCGCCCCCGCGGGGTGGGCACGCGCCTCCACCGCGGGCGGGCGGGGACTCCCGCGCCCTGGCTTTCCGGACGCGCCGCGGCCAAAGGAGGACGTTGGGTCCCGACACCTCGCGGACCCTCCGCTGTCACCCCTCCCCCCTTCGGGGTTTCTGGAATTTTCCTGATCCCGGGGCGCGCGGCCGGGGCGGGGCGGGGCGGCGGGGGGAGGGGCGCCGCGGGTGGGGGAGGGGCGCCCACGCGCTCGCTCTCCCCGGCAGCCGCGGCGCTTCCCGCCAGAGCCGGGGGCAGCGCCGGTAACCAAGAACTCCCCTGCCCGGGCCGGACTCTGCCCGTTCCCTGGGCCCAGACCCCCCAGGTCCTTTCCAACTCACCGGGGTGCCCTTCACCCACAGACTCCGAAGTAAAGAGAAAAGTGCCCTCCTCGATGAAGGTCTCGTCGAAGCCGTTGAGTTGCCCGTTCATAGCTGCGAGAAAGAAAGAGATGCCAGGCAATGGGAGCCGGAGAAGGCGGAGTGTGCGCGGAGGGCGGCGAGGACGCGAGCGAGAGACCGAGCTAGCGCGAGCCAGACGACTCGAACCAGAAGATCCTCTCAGTGGCGCAGGCGGAACGAGGCGCCAGGCGGTGCTCCGCCGTATTTATAGTCGTGCAGCGGCTCGCGCCCCTCCTCGGCCCCGCCTCCTTCCGCCGCGCGCCAATGCACCACCCGCGGGGGGCGGGGCCTGGGGAGCCGGGCCGCGGGCTGAACCAGTCGACGAAACGGAGGTGGGGAAGTTGGGCCCATGCTGTTCCGTCCGTCCTGCTCGTGGGAGCTTTTCTCCGCCGAGCTACACCAGAGGAGGAATAGACAGTAAAAGGCACATCTCCGCCCCAAGTGTCCAGGAGGAGAGGCGAGGGGAGGGAAAGGACAGCTGCCTCACCGCCGCCTCCTCCCCCCATTATGAAGAGTTCGACTGCGCCACTGGCGGTTAGCGGAGCCCTCGCGGCTCGCTCTGCCGGGCGTCCTGTTACGTCACGCAGGCGGCTCTCCGGGAGCTGGGCGGGTTGCGTCGTCGTCGCCGTTGTCCGTCCTCTTTGGGGTCGTTTCAGTCCAAACCTCGTGCGCGTCCCCTTGCCGGGGCTGGGCCTGGCTGCCGGGGCTGGGCTGGGCTCGGGGAGCGAGGGAGGGAGGCGTGCATGGTCACGCGCGTCCCCCGACCCATCCGGGGCTGCCTGGACAGAGCCCCGGACCCCAGCTCTCCAGCCTCGGGTGGTGCGGGGCGGCACCCAGCCCGCGCCTCCAGCGGTTGACGTAGCGGTTAAGAAGGGAAAACACCTGGTGGGCCCGTCCCCGCCGCCTTCCTTTTGCTCGGCTAATTAAACCAATTAACGTATAAGGCCTGGCCCTGGAGTGGATCCTGAGAGGGATGAATCTGAGCCCCGGCGTGGATATAAACGCCCGAGCTCCCCTCACCCCTTCCTCTTTTGTTAAGGAAGGAAGAGCTGGCAATTCACAGGCGCCCGACCTTGTCCTGTCGCATACAGTAGGCGCTCATCGGATGCCGGCGGGTCGTTAGGAGGGCTGGCAGCTGGTGCCCTCGCGGGAGCAGCCACGGGATGTCATGGTGGGGATCGCAGTCCGGGGCACGGAGTACCTTAGGAGGAAAGGGGCCAGAGCCGCGCACACGATGTTCCTTAAGGGACAGAAAGCGGTTGAGCAGGTTCCCTGGCGGCGTGTGCCCGTCACCTGGCAGGGAACGGGGATTGCTTGGCAAGGCCTCCCATTAAGATGCCCCAGGGGTCCCCCTTTATGATGGAAAGGCAGAGGGTTTTTATTGTTCTCTTTTGGCCCCTTGGGGAGGGGACACAAGCTGTGCTGCCGAGCCCCGGGAGGTCCTTGGGCATGCGAGTTTCATGAATCTTACACGGACGGCCAAGTCAAAAAGGATGGCGCCCCGGGAGACCGGGGTCCTGGGCCGCGTCATTTCATGCACTTACTCAGGGTCATGTGGCAACTGAAACTCCTTGCTTATGCGCTGGCGAGGGCTACAGAAAGTCGGGAGGGTCCCAGGCTGTCTGCGGAGTGGAAGCCGGTGGGCCCCACTCCCAGGTCGCCGGGGAGGTGGCCGGGAGAACTGGCTGCCCAGTTCCACATGACCCGAGGTTGAGGTGGATTCTGAGAAGTAATGGACTCAGTAGGGAAGCGGGGAAAGACAGGAAGGAGATGGGATTGGGCAGCCCTACATGGGCCACTGTGCCTGCGACCTCAGTTAAGGTTCAGAGTTAATGTCAGCGTGCAGAGTACTGTACTGGGGCTTTGGAAACAGGTTAGACAAAGAATGGATACATTTCCTGCTTTCACTCTCACGAGCTGACACATTGCTGCTGAGAACAGCTACAATGGGTCATCACGAAAAGGATATGGTGTGTTTTCTTTATCCAAAGATAGCTCCAAACAAATGCATCCACATATTGATATAAGACATGTGATATATGGTGGATCTTGGAGTGTTCTTTCACCTGCAGTAACTTTGGGGAGCTGGAGAATGCCAAAAAGACGGAATATATCCAGAGGCCATAAAAGTGAAAAGAACCCACATGTGCAACAATGTTTGTAGCCATCCTTTTTGTAGTGACAAGGAACTGGGAATTTGAGTGGATACCCATCACTTAAAGAATGACTGAACAAATTCAGGTATATGAATGTTATGGAATATTATTGTTCTATAAAAAAGGATGAACAGGATGATTTCAGAAAGGCCTGGAGAGATATGGATTGATCCTAAGTGAAGGGAGTAGAAATAAGAAAATATTGGACATAGTAAAAGATTATACGATGATCCAATGTGATGATGGACTTAGCTTTTTTCAACAATTCAATGGTTCAAAAGAATTCCAATAGGCTTGGGATGGAAAATGCCATCTGCATGCAATAGACAAAACTATATGGAGATTGTAGATCAAAGCATAATATTTTTTATCTATTGGGAAAAATTACTATTGAGAAATTATTTTTTAAAATAGCCTTTTATTTACAGGTTATATGTAAGGGTAATTTTACAGCATTGACAATTGCCAAACCTTTTGTTAAAATTTTTCCCCTCCTTCCCCCCACCTCCTCCCCTAGATGGCAGGATGACCAGTAGATGTTAAATATATTAAAGTATAAATTAGATACACAATAAATATACATGACCATTATTTTGCTGTACAAAAAGAATCAGACTCTCAAATATTGTACAATTAGCTTGTGAAGGAAATCCAAAATGCTGGCAGGCAAAAATCTAGGGATTGAGAATTCATTGTAATGGTTCTTGGTCATCAACCAGAGTTCTTTCACTGGGCGTAGCTGGTTCAATTCATTATTGCTCAATTGGAACTGGTTTGGTTCATGTCATTTCTGAAGATGGCCAGGTCCATCAGAATTGGTCATATAGTATTGTTGAAGTATATAATGATCTCCTGGCCCTGGTTGTTTCACTCAGCATCAGTTCATGTAAGTCTCTCCAGGCCTTTCTGAAATCATCCTGTTGGTCATTTCTTACCAAACAATAATATTCCATAATATTCATATACCACAATTTATTCAGCCATTTTCCAATTGATGGGCATCTCCTCAGTTTCCAGTGAGAAATTATTTTTTAAAAACATGAGAAAGGCAGAGTTTAAAAAATTGTGTGAAAAGACAAGAACAGTGGGAAAAGACATGTGACTACTAAAATGCAATCAGAAAATGTGTCCTGATAGCCTAGGTTATAGGATAGCCATAAAATGAAAAGTCTGACTCTCTTTTATTAAAAAAAAAAATGCTAACTTCATTAGGACTGTGCCTGTTGTGTCAGATAGGCCATCCAGGATAAGTTATAATCATATTTAACATTTAATGGATGCTGACCTATACCAAATGATGAGAACAGAAGATAAGATACTGGCTAAAGGCTCCCATTCTCAACTAGAAAACAAGACACAAAGTATCAGACTGTTCCTAACT
Organism: Antechinus flavipes; assembly: GCF_016432865.1. Taxonomy (NCBI): domain Eukaryota; kingdom Metazoa; phylum Chordata; class Mammalia; order Dasyuromorphia; family Dasyuridae; genus Antechinus; species Antechinus flavipes. The sequence continues at coordinate 32,602,999 of NC_067399.1, read as the reverse complement.
GGGGAGGTGGAGACCTGATAGCTAACAATGATAGGCTATCACCAGATCCTATCAAATTGGTGGTCCAGGAAAGCCTTTCTGAAAGAAATGAGACTTTTTTTTTCCTCAAGGGAAAGAAATAGTTGACTTGGCAGGTGGGCAGAGAAAGATGGTTTTAGATATAAAAATATCATCAGGAAGAATTGTGTGAATTGAGAGTAAAGAAGATAAATGGAGAAATGAGATGAACAAAAGTAAAGGAGAGAAAAATGAGAAACAGAAGACCACTTACTAGTTAATAACTGTGTTACAAAGACAAATGCCAAAATGTATACATCCTTTTAAATTGGATTAAACGTTCATATGGCTTTTGGGAAAGGATCCTGTGACCTGCTATACCTGAATCACCAAAATCTGACCCTGGATAAGACCCAACATATTTTTCCATTCTTATTCCCTGGCAGCTGGAGAAGTCCCATCATTGTACTGCTTGCTTTCAATACAAATCCTTGCTATCTGACCAGCTGGGTCCTCCCTATTTGCTCAACAATCCTTTTATTCATCTCTAGCTGACTCCCTTTACCCTGCCATAAGAATAACTTTGTGGAGAAAGGCTTAGTTCAAATGGTACTAAAATAGGAATTTGCCTCTTTTCCAAAGATGTTTTATTTCTTCTCTCCCTAAATTTGTAATACAGATTTCTCTCTTCCTCATAAGACAATAAGGGAGAATGAAAGAGGAACAGGCTTTACCAAATTGGTCAGTGCTCCCAGTCAGGGCAAGATATCCACCAAACGGTTGGCCAGTTTCTTCAATCAGATTTAATTGGAGAACTTTCACCTGCCAAACCTATACTGTTTTTAGATTGATCTGATGTAATTTGGTATATGAAATGAGAAGCTGTTATCAGAGTGCTAATGGATCTGTGATCCTGTGACCGCCTTGAGACTTGAATTCCCTGCATTTCCATGAGGTTGATTGAAACTCATTCAGGCCTGTTTTGCCTGTTGACCTTTTGTTCCTTCCCCTCCTATAAGTTGACCACATCCAATCCATTCAATATGCTACGAGTTGCATTTTTTTGTTATTGCAATACCAGTGGGGTGCACACATTGTTCATCAGTGATGGGCATGATATGTCAGAAATTATTCCATAATAAAATTTTGATAGGCTTTTTATTGAGGGGCAGAATCTAGCCAGGTAAGTCAACAGTGAATTTTGCTCATGTGGGCTACAAACTACAAGATTGTAGCCCTGCAAAGGAGACCCTAAGTAAACATAAATGTTAATTGAATTAATCCAGTTAATGAGTATATTGTGACACTTTTTTTTTTCATATCCTGAACACTATATGAGGCTTCACTGTACATGACTCTACCTGATAAAGCTACATGTATATTTAAGATAAGAAGCTCTTTGAAATCCATATTAGGCACAAGATGTATACTATGAGTGATAATGTATTAATGAACTAGACAGGCATCTTTTCCTCACTGAAAATCTGCTGTCATCCAGATCCTATAGATTCTCAACACCTCACATCATGAAAACTTTTTCTAGTGACATCCCATATTCTCCACTTCTCCAGTGTGTCCCAGGGCCTAGATAACAGAACCTTAGGGCTTAAGACGTTCCTTTTCTATACCAAGTATATATTTCATATAGCAGCATTTCCAACCCTCATAATTTCCCTTAAACTGCTGATTCTACTTCTGCCTTTCAATCTCAACGGATGAGCACGTTTCACATTTTATATTTTATCAGTAAGATTGATAGAATTTTCATTTACCCCAGTTTGCATCGACCCTACTAGTACTAACCTTTCTATGGACAAATTCTCCCAAACCAGGTAGCTAGGTATTATGGGCCAGAACTTAACTGGTTAAGTTAACTAACTGGTGCTAAGTTAGTGAAATCGATAGAGACAATGGTTGTTTATCATGGTGCTTAACAGTGCTCTAGTTCAGTAGGTGTACTTAGTACTTAAAATAGTTCTGCAAGATTCACACCTTTAAGAGAGCATATATAAGCTAGGAGCCTCAACCAGGATTCAGTCGGGGAGACTGAGAAGCCAGGATTCATTCGGGCAGAATTAAGGAAGCCAGAGAAGAGGTAGCAGGCTATCCTGTGGAGAACACTGAAATCAAGATCCGGAAGGCCTCCAGAAAACTAGCCGAGCCCCAAGTGAAGGAGATAAGACTTTGAAGGACACAATAAAGGATTTGACACCTGGATGCATTTGGGGTGATTACTGAACTGAAAGGAAGACTGCCCCTAGAAGCTCCCAGAGAAGATTACATTTTAGAGAAGACTATTACAGCTAGGTGGTGCAGTGTGTAAAATACCAGTCAAGAAGACTGCAATTCAACTGTGCCTCAATTTACCCATCTGTAAAATGGGGATATAATAGCACTACATCCCAAAGTGGTTATGCAAATCAAATGAGATAATATATGTAAAGTGCTTTGTAAACTTTAAAGCATGATATAAATGCTGTTATCACTGCTCAGATACTTCTGCCCCTACCACTCTATACTGACTGTTCTTTCAAAGGTTACTAATCAAATTGTGTTTTTCTTAGCACTTTATTCCTTAACGACTATTCTACAGCTGATACCTTTTGACTGTGAAGTTCCCTCTCATTTTGATAATTAGAACAATAAGCTGAGCAGGATGACCAGGACCTGTATCTGGGAGAGGTGTTTCCCAGTGAGGCTTTAGTGACTCTGGTCTCCCTCCCTCAGCCTGCACTATGTGACTCCTTCCCTATGGCAGTGGATGCATTGCTATGCAGTACTCTGGGTGACCTTCCCTCTCCTTTCTGAGCATCACTTTGTGGTTAGACTGCTTCATTGCACTCTTAGCCCCAACATTTTGCTTCAGGTGAAAGAATTCCTCATCAGGGTTCTGGTGAAAACTCTTCTGTGATTCTCTTCCTAATAGTATGACAACTTTTTCTGTTTCCTTAATGCTTTGTCCCCCTATACTCCAAATGTTGGCATTTATCAAGACATTTAATTTATCCTTTGTGAATTCCGTAGGCAAAGTATAAGTAATTTTTGTCTTGACTTACTCCAGTGATGGAGTCTTCCTTCTGGTTTGAATTCAAGTCCATGACTAATTTATGCACCTTACTTAAATCTTTGGCCTTTAAGATACATTGCAAGGACCTAGGAAGAGCTGGAAGGAGAGAAATCACACAGATTTAGGTCCCTGAAGAGAGGCTAAAACACTCATATAATTTTTCTTTTGTTGGCGAGGCAATTGGGATTAAGTGACTTGCTCAGGGTCACACATTAAGTTTTTAAAAGTATCTGAGGTCAGATTTGAACTCAGGTCCTCCTGACTTGAGGGCCAGTGCTTTGTTCCCTTTGACATTTAATTGCCCCCATGTAATCTCTCCACAACCTCCTAAGGAACCATGTTCCCAGAGGAAATATATAACTATATAGAAACTGACAGACACGTGCAGAAATGTGCAATAGGACCCGGTGGAAGGCCAACTCCACCATACAGAGCATAGTTCTTGATGGAAATAGGAAGTCCTCCAGGGAGCTTGCTTTGAGGAAGCATTATAGAGTGGTTTAAAAAAAAAAAAAAAGGAAGTAAGTGGTGGTGGTGGGGAGCTCCTGGACCAAGTTAAGAGCTACAGGAATTCTACTTAGCAGGTAATGACAATAACTATGGCTGACATACAAGCCAGTAAAAGCAGGGGAGGGGAGGGGGAGGAGTTGTATGGCTATATTGAAAGGAAACAGTTGGGACTTGTAGAATTCAGGTGTTAAGGGTGATGGGACTAAGATACCACTATTTTAGGAATGGCAAAAATCAGTTACCAGGATAAGAGACAAGAGAAACAGAGCTGCCCAGAATTGGTTTATCAGTGTTCCCAAGTACTGGGACCTCCCTCAGGCTGTGCCAGTTACCGCTGGGATTTTCTGAAGATGGAGATAGACCATCCTGTTGGGGGAGGGTGGTAAGAAATGGTGTCTGGGATGATGAAATAATTAACATTACCTACTATGTGCTAAGAACTGGCTAAGTGTTTTATATTTAGTTTGATTCATCTGTGAGGCAGGTGCCATTTTCTCCATTTTACAGTAAACAGGCAAAGGTAAAATGAGGTGCCCAGAATAACACATTAGAACCTAGGACTTCCTGACTCCAGACCCAGCTTTTGACCTACTGAACTGCCCAAAGCAAAAAAAAAAAAAGAAAAAGAAAAAGAAAAAAGGGCTGATAGTGTAAAAAATATTTCTTAGAGAAATATAGAATTTGATTATAATTGGGCTAGCTTTTAGAAAAAAAGCTGAGGCTTGTTCTTAGCTGTATTGTGTCCCAGAAAGTAATGGAGTTCCCATTGTATAACAACCAGAGTGTAAAGAATAGAAGGAACAATCAAGGGTTTGGAAAAAGGAGGAAATTATGCTTATTTCCGCCGATACTATGGGTTGCTCTAACGTTTTGATGCCACCAGGACTATCCTTATTAGCAAGTAGCAATCTAACTAGATACCATTTAAATGGGATGGGTTATTCCTATTAGCCCTTTACCTTTCCTACTAGCCTGAAATTCTGCTATTAGAAATTAACTGTCCTGGATTTTAAATAGCTCTACAAAAAATAACCCAGGATAAGCACCTGATGGGGAGGAAGGCGAAGGAAGAGAAGACCTAAAGAACTTCATTACCTTCCCAGTTATGCTCTTGGTAGGTATCATGCCTGGCCCTTCTGTTCAATGAAATGCAATATAATGCAAATGAAATTGCGAGTGACTGCAATGATATTTTACCTCCTTTTATTTCAACCCTCATGGGATTACTGCACAGTCCATTCTTATCTCCTTCTGAGAATACTCAAATTATATTGGACTTGATCCAACCCCATAATGATATGGGGGTCAAGATCATATATCTGAATTGGGGAATCCTCTAGAGGGATCTCTAAAAAGCTTGCTTGTGATAAACTCCTTATTCTACTCCACTACAGTGCCTAAGAGCAAGAAACCTTCACCATTTTCATGGTGTCAAAACAGGTCTACTAGACATCTCTTTTGCATATATGCCCATACGTCAACACAACAAAAGGTCATTGTTAATAGGTTAGTAACAGGTAAATAAGCATGTTTTTGTTGTCAGTTCTAGGAGAGATACAAGAGGGCAAAAGGCCCAAGGTAGATCCTTAAAGATCAGCTAGTTGTACTCCAGCCATAGTCCACATCCCATCTACAAGATCCTGCCAAATGCTTATTCTATCTCCATTTAAAGATCCTTATAGTAACAGTGACCTCACTACTCCCAGACAGCAAACTTCATTTTTGTGTAGTTCTATTAGGAAGGTTCCCTACCCCCTTTCTCTATTGAGCTGAGATCTATATTCCTGCAACTTCTGTCCATTGGTCTTGGTTCTGCCCTGAGTCTAACAGAACTATCCCTCTACCCTTCCACCTCTACCCACCAAGGTAAAATATCATTGCAGTCACTCTCTATAACAATTTCATTTGCATTGTATTGCATTTCATTGAACAGAAGGGCCAGGCATGATACCTACCAAGAGCAAGATTTCTTCAAATAATCTAAAACTTTCATTTTCACTCTAACTCTTCCCTAGTCCAAGCAAAAGGTCCCCCATTCCTTTAATGCTGGTGTTCCTTTCATTTCATGAACTTATTTTTAAAATTCTATATTATTGTTCTGTAAGGAATGACCAGCAGGATGAATACAGAGAGGACTGGCGAGACTTACATGAACTGATGCTAAGTGAAATGAGCAGAACCAGGAGATCATTATATACCTCAACAACGATACTGTTTGAGGATGTATTCTGATGGAAGTGGATCTCTTCGATAAAGAGAGCTAATTCAGTTTCAATTGATCAAGGATGGACAGAAGCAGCTACACCCAAAGAAAGAATACTGGGAAATGAATATAAACTACTTGCATTTTTGTTTTTCTTCCCGGGTTATTTTTACCTTCTGAATCCAATTCTCCCTGTGCAACAAGAGAACTGTTCGGTTCTGCACACATATATTGTATCTAGGATATACTGTAACCTATTCAACATGTAAAGGACTGCTTGCCATCTGGGGGAGGGGGTGGAGGGAGGGAGGGGAAAAATCGGAACAGAAGAGAGTGTGAGGGATAATGCTGTAAAAAATTACCCTGGCATGGGTTCTGTCAATAAAAAGTTATTTAAAGAATTAAGAAAAAGAAAAAAATTCTATTTCCATAGAATTCTGCATTGTTCCATTTCTTTCCCTCCTCCCATTCCAAATCTTGCATGCAGTATAGGGCTCCCTCTTACAGTCCTATTTTTTAAACACTTGATGTATTTCAGAACATTCTCTACTGATTGGAATACATTTTTGATGACACTGTGTCCAGACAGAATTTATGGTCAGGGTGGGTAAATTTCCAATAATTATAATTCTATAGCACTTAAAAATTTACAAAGCAATTTCCTCATAACTACTGGGTGTGGTAAGTGGTACAAATGTGATCCCATAAAGCTTTTACTCCTCCATTTTAGGAGTGATAGACCATGTGTTTGATCACTTCTTAAGTGAAATGGACCAATACAAATTTCTATAATTTTTTTGAAAGATTGAACACTTATTTTAGAAATCCTAATCTTTCAATATCATCTGCTAAATTACTCTGACAACTAAGACAATGTTTCCTTCCTTGGATTAGCCACAAGTCCGAAGAGCAATCCAGCTTCACTTTGTAACATTGCCCTTTAACTTGATGGGACTCAGAGATTACCTTGATTTAAAAAAAAAAAAAAAGATTAAATGTTAAGCTCAGGAGGGAGAATTCCCTAGGGAAATCCATCAGGGCTTACACAGATGCAATTTTTAATTAGATTCTCATAATAGTTTGCCAGCTGTTTGCTAAGTTATATTTTAAGTTCTTGTTCTTGATTGATACAAGGGTCCATTTGAAGAACAAGTCCCTAGGGAACAGAGGGGCTGCCAAGACAGCAGGAATCCTGGATAGTTAGAATTTTCCCAGGAGCCCTGGCAGCTGTTGCCAAGGTCTTTTAGAATCTCTCAGTCTGTGGACATGGTTGTATGTGACTGGCTTTGTAAAAGTGACCATGTAGCAAAATAACTGCCCTACCTGACCTCTCCTCTTCCCATCACTGCTTCTTTTCCTTTTCTCCCCAATCCAAGCCCATTAGAAAGCATGAATGGTATTAGGTAGGTGCTTTATGTAATGAAATTATGCAATTACACATTGCTGGTAATAAGTAACCTTTTTTGGGGAATAATATGGTTTCTTTTTTTATTATAGCTTTTTACTTACAAGATATCTGCATGGGTAAATTTTCAGCATTGACAATTGCAAGACCTTTTGTTCCAATTTTTCCCCTCCTTCCCCCTACCGCTTCCCTCAGATGGCAGGTTGACCAATACATGTTAAATATATTAGCGTATAAGTTAAATACAATATATGTATACATGTCCATATACTTATTTTGCTGTACAAAAAGAATCAGACTCTGAAATAGTGTACAATTAACCTGTGAAGGAAATCAAAAAAGCAGGCAGACAAAAATTGGGATTGGGAATTTTATGTAGTGGTTCATAGTCGTCTCCCAGAGTTCTTTCCCTGGGTTTAGCTGGTTCAATTCAAGTAATAAGTAATCTTTAAAGGACTATGTAGCTCTACAGAAAGAGGAATCCAAAACTCTCAAGTTTTTCTCTTTTGATTTTTCTTCTGAGCCAGAGTAGTTTCTTCCCCTGAACCGGCAGGCCACCTGTCTTTGACCTTGTTACAATTTCAAATTTTATATTATCTTCATTTGTACATATGCAGCCATCCAAAGAGTTCCATGAAGATAGAGACTGTGGTCCATATCACCCAACACAATGCCTTGAATATAGAAGGGCTCAATAAATATTTCTTAAATGAGTGGATGGATAAACTATATTTGTCTATTAAATACATTGGCTTGTTACTTGTTTATGTATCTAATATATAGTTTCTTATATTACATATATACACAACTATACATATAGAAAGAAAGAAGGGGAGGAAAGAACAAAAGAAAGAAAGGAAAGGAAATGGAATAAAGTCACAAGTTTCTAAAATAAAAGATGAAGCTTTTTGATCTGCAGCTTATATTACTTAAAAGATGGGATATAGGAATATAGAAATAAAATATAGGATAAAATTAGTTCCAAGAGTCGTTGGTATGCTTGTTAGCATGTTCCATGATAGGTTTGCTTCCAGGGGCAAAGGGCAAAACTTAATCTGGAGGTTAAAGAAATCATTGTGTTCTCTTGTCTGGTTTGATAAACTGGATTCCAAGGGGCTTATATATTATTGGGTAAAAAGATATCAGATATCCGTTATCCATTATGGACTCTGTCTTCAGTAGGAACTGTCCCTGTTTTTCCTTTGGACTTTTTATAATTGTAAAGATGTTCTAAAGGAATCTGGCGAATTCTGGAGGCCAAATGTGGTGATATAGCTGCCTCAAAGTACTTCAGATGGTAAGACATGGAAAATGGGAGGTATAAAGAAATCAGTTAAAATTACTGTTGAAAATCTATGTATACATATTTATCAAAATTATTCTATTCTGTGTAAGGAACCGTTCTGGAAACTACAACAATTTGGGAACAGAAGCCATTTGCTGCTCTTAGCAACAGACTTTGGAGTAAACAAGCGGAACAATTAGAGCTGCCATCTCTGGGCCTTATTCCTTCACTGCTCCCTAGGTTCTACTTCTCTCTCCACCATGTCGCAGAAGCCTTCTCCCCCTGGAAGATCCTTCTGCCCCTTTTGCCTTTTCCTCTGATTGGTCCCTTCCTTCCAGCACCTCCATTTTGAGGTAGAGTACAGGCCAACCACATTCACTCCTTCATTCCTCTCTGGGTTCCATTCAAGAGAAACCTCCCCCCAAAAATCCAAAAGTGGAGATTTCTTTCTCCACTATGAGCTCTCTAGGTACCTTTCCCAATCCTCATCTCCTATCTCTTTCTTTATGTGTTATCTGAATATATCTTGAGGAAAGAACCTATCTTTCTATTTGTTTGTATTTGTAGTCCCAGCATTCAGTGCAATGTCGGGAATATGATAAGTAATTAATAAATGCTTGTTGATTTGACTTGGATCCGAGAAGCTGCTAGAGCACTCTAGTCTCTTCCTCTCTACTAAGGGACCTTCTGCTCCAGACCCATTCATTATCATTCCACCCTGGTGCCCCCAGGATGCCCAAAAATACATTTTTTGGACTTCCAAAGAGAATGTGGAATGCAAAGGTACTCAATGTACAGAATGAATCAGGTATAGGCTTTTATTTATTTCCTCTACACAAAAGAAATACGTAACATACACAAACCCCACAAGTGCACACTGACAAACTTAAAGAATTCATTAACTTATAACTCCTATTATATTCAGTGCACATTGACAGAAACTTAAACAAGCAGCAATAATAATCATGTTATGATCTCCCTGGAGGTTGAGACTTAAACTTTGGAATACAAAAAGATTCTCAATAGACATTTTAAATTTCACCTTATCTCTGCATGGATTCCCTCAAAATTCATATTTTCTAGCAAGTCAGGCTAGGGATTTGGCTTATCCTCTGACTGGCAGTTAACTTCTTCAAGGGTAGAAATTTCCTTTATTGCTCTTAAGCTCCAATCAATGGCTTCGAGATCTTCAACTTCTTGAACTCGCAAGATTATTTCTAAGACGGGACTTATCCATCCCAGAATCATAATTTGGTGACCCGCACTCAGGGAAGGAGATTACAAATGAGAAAATATGCAGCTGGTGTCCACAAGGCCCAAGTTTAGTAAGTCCTGCCCTTAGGATCTACTCCAGCTGTCATGAGGGAATAGTTGAAATGTGGCCAGGATGGGGGAAGGGAGCCTCTCATGGGAGAGGCTCAAATAAACCCGACACGATATAAAGCTGGTAATTAAAAAAAAAACAACTGAGAGCAGATTTAGAAGTTCTACTGAGTTAGCATTTCTTCTAACTCGATGAATGAACGGATGGATGAATGAAATGCTTCATCATCCCCAAGGCACAGAATCACCCATAGCCAGTGGAGAGCAAAAAGGAGTTCCTTCAGCTCTCACATGACCGAGTGCTGAGCTAACATAGTCAGGGGGAAGCAAGCAGGGAGGTATTCTACTCACCCTGTTACACAAGGAGTGTGTGTACCTGTTCTTGGTGAGTTATATAATGTTCACTGAAAACAGAGAAAATGCAGAGCTGTTCAGCTGGCCCCATTTCCCTGCCAAGGAGGACGGTCACTGGACTGGAACGGACAGAACGAAAATGGCTGATAGCAAGTGGGCACCCGAGGTATAGTGGAAGAGGGTGAGACAACAGCGAGTTTGCCTGTGATGACTTCAGGTCACCTGTGCCAAATAAATTACATCCCGAGGTACTGAGAGAACCAGCAAATAGGATTAACATGGCAAACAGGAAAGTTACAGTATAACTGGAGAAAGGCAAATAAAGAGAATAGAGCTGGCAAAGCATATGTCATGGAGCTTGATTTGGATTCCTAGCAACACTCTGAAATGGGTTACTAAAAGGATGGTTAGTGAACATCTGGAAAAGGAGAAGAGAGGGGCGGTTGATGGCCCAGTGGCTAAAGCACCAGCCCTGATGTCAGAGGACCTGAATTCAAATGTGATCTCAGACACTTAACACTTCCTGGCTGTGTGACCCCGGGCAAGTCACTTAACCCCAATTGCCTCAGCAACCAAAAAAAAAAAAAAAAAAAAAAAGAATCACCAGGGTTTCATTAATTCACAGGTGAAAGCTAAGACCTGAAGCTTCCTTTAATTCACAATCAACAAACATGTAAAAAGCCTAATAAAAAGGTTTGCACAGTGATTTACAAAGAACCTCATTTGAGCCTTACTACCACCCTTCGAGGTAAGTGCTATTATTATGCTAATTTTCCAGATTAGGAAATTGAGGCACAGCTAGGAAGCGTCTGAGGCCAGGTTTGAACTTTAGAAGATGAGTCTTCCAGACCCAACACTGTTATTTACTGTCATTAGCTGCTCGATTCAGATGCAGACAGCCACACACACTGTCAGACAAGGTTATTTTTGACCACCGGTTTTGCTAACTGATCTTGTTAAAATAGAAGGTTTGGTTGAGGATAAGGTCATATATCAGGAAATGCTAGAACAAAAGGCATTAACATAGTTTTGTTTTGTTTTGTTTTTTTTAAGAAGCTCAAGGCGTTTGAGAAAGAAAGACTAAATTATGTTTACTACTTGATATATTGCTTTGAAAACTGGTAATGTTTTTATGCTAAGAAAATAACATAATATGTAAATTCAACTTGTGCCATGAAATAACATTAAATAAAAGCCAAATCTAAAAATATAAAGATTTTAAGGGAAAATCTTTTCTCCTCCAAAAATAGGACATTAAATTTTAGAGAAACTTGAGAAGACTTATACAAATGGATGCAAAGTGAAGAACTCAGAACCAGAAGAATCATACTTGTAGTAATACAAGTAGAAACAATACTGAAAGCTAGCTGAAATCAGATTAAATGCAAAAAAAAAAAAAAAAAGTGCAGTATTAGTTCCAAAAGACAAATGACAAGCACACTTCTCTGTAGAGATGGGAAAAATTACGATTGCTGAATGTTGCATATCCTGACAGATTATCTATTGGTGACCCTAGAGTCAGAGGACCTGAGTTTGAATGTGATACCAGTTATTTATAGATGTGTGACCCTGGGCAAGTTACTTCACTCTGTTTGCCTCAGTTTCTTCATCTGTAAAATGAGCTGAAGAAGGAAATGGCAAGCCCTTCTATATCTTGTCAAGAAAACCTCCATTACTAAGGTTTTGAGAAAAAAAGTGTACAGAGGAAGGTATGAAATCAAACTATTTTTCTCTCTAATGACATAATTTGCAAAACTTCAAGTCAAAAATAAATATTTGAAAAGGTGTTTCCCAATGTACAGAAAAACAAAAAATGTATTTTAACAGAAAAGAGTTTTTTAGTCTCTAATTTCCAGAGAAAAACCAACCATCACTACTCAGCAACCATCACTATGCAAAAACATGAGAAACTTTGAAAATCACATCCTATGGGACTGGAAATGAACTTAAGTCGGGTCACTGGCCTCTTCCAGGGCAAGATGGCAGGTCTGGCAAATAGGAGAGGGATACTTTGACATTATCCTTGGGCCAGTGGGTCTCATGGGTCGCAACAGAGAGCGGGCCAATGGCCTCACCTCACTCAGCGCTGCTACCCTCAACACAACTGGAAAAGGGTCCTTCCCACCCATCTCTCGCACCTGGCAACTTCAGGAACTGGACAGAGGGGCCGAAACCAAGGATATCGTTTGTGCTCATTCAGTTATCTGGGCTCTGTCTTGATGCAACTTGTTGGGTGTTGTTGGATGCAACTCTCTGATTTTTTGGTAGGGAGTCATCTTAGGGCGTTGGAGGGCGAGTTCCTTCTCATTTATCCCAGTTCAGCAGAGCCTCAAGGCTATAGGGAAAACTAATAAACCAGTTATAGGAACAAAAATAACTCCCAAACATGGTAGTTATGGAAAGGCCAATAAGGTCATGCAATGAGAAAGCCTAAGCTTCATATTCTCATAAGACTTTCAACTCAAACAAAGGTCACAGGGAAAGAATGTTTAGTTCTTGCCCTAGCAAGTTTGTGTACAGATAAATGCAGCTGAAGCCACTAGAAGTTTATAGTCTGAATGTGTATCCTGGCCAGGACAGCCCCCCCAGCCCCCCTCAGTCTTCTGGCTAGCTGGCAGCAATGCCCACAGATTTGATAAGAGCTGTACTTCATTTACACTGATAACACTACTGACCTTCAGCAAGTGTTTGGACTCCATTCAATCCAATAAACATTTATTAAATGCTTACTATGGGCAAGATCCTGTGGTAGGTACTGGAAAGATAAAGGAAAAAAAATCCCTGCCCTCAAGGAGAATGAGGGATGGCTGGGGAGGACAGGGGTAAGTGGGTAGGTAGGATATCAGTAAGAAAATTCAGGCCGCTTACAAAATATTCTCAGAGAGGAAGGCGAATCATTATGGTGGTCTTACAGTGAATACCATTTTCTTGCCATTTCTAATTCATGAAGCCTCAATTCAAAAAACATCTTCCTTATCTCTCACCAGAACTTAGACTCTTTCAAATAAGCTCTTAATTTGGCTTTATCATAGAAATAACTTGTGTGTTTATCTTTTCAGAGATAGGACTCCAAATTCTGATAAGTGAGTTTTTGTCTTATGATGTCAGGATCCAGATCTTGGTACTGATTCAGTTTTCAATTCCATTCAAAGAAGAGTTTTTTTTTTTTTTTTTTAAAGCACCTGCTATGAAGGACTGAGGATAAAAAAGACAAAAAGTCCTCAAGGAGCTTACAATCTGATAGGAGAGATAACATAAAAACAAATACAAACCCAAGTGAGCTATGGCCAGGACAGATAGGAAATAAGGGGAGGAAATCACTGGAATTAAGAGCAGTTGGGAAGACTTTCTGTAGAAGGTGCAACTTAGAGGAAGATGGGGAGGTCAGTAGTTGGAGCAGAGGAGGAAGAGACACTCGAGGGATGTTCAGAGAAGTTACCTGGAACCCAGAGACGGAGTGTCTTGTTTGTGGAAGAGCAAGGAAGCCAGATTTACTAGATCCAAAAGTACATATCAGGGAGTAAGGCATAAGACTGGACAAGAAGCTGGGTTATGAAGAGCTTTTGGATGCCAAATGGAGCATTTTGTACTTGATCCTGAGGTATTAATAGGAACCAATGGAGTTTTTTGAGTGTGTATGTGTGTGTGTGAGAGAGAGACACACACAGAGAGAGCGAGACAGACACACAGAGAGAGAGAGACAAACAGACAGAGAGAGAGAGAGAGAGACAGAGAGACAGAGAAAGAGAGAGAGAGAGAAAGAGAGAGAGAGACAGAGAGAAAGAGACAGAGACAGAGAGAAACAGAGAGAGACAGAGACAGAGAGAGACAGAGACAGACAGAGAGAGATAGAGAGAGACAGAGACAGAGAGACAGAGAGACAGACAGAAAGAGACAGAGAGAGAGAGAGACAGAGACCGAGACAGAGAGACAGAGACAGACAGAGAGAGAGACAGAGAGACAGAGACAGAGACAGAGACAGACAGAGAGAGAGACAGACAGAGACAGACAGAGAGAGAGACAGAGAGACAGAGACAGAGACAGAGAGACAGACAGAAAGAGACAGAGAGAGAGAGAGACAGAGACAGACAGAGACAGACAGAGAGACAGAGACAGAGACAGAGACAGACAGAGAGAGAGACAGACAGAGAGAGAGAGAGACAGAGACAGAGAAAGAGACAGAGACAGAGACAGACAGGGACAGAGACAGAGAGACAGAAAGACAGAGAGAGACACAGGTGACATGGTTGAACCTGAGTTTTAGGAAAGTTACTTTTGGGGGGCTGAATGAAGGATAGATTGGAGAGGGGAGAAATTAGAGGCAGACAGACCCACCAGCAGCGATTGCAAGAGTCCCAGTATGAGGTGATGAGAGCTTTCATGAGTGGGGTAACAATATCAGAGGCCATGGCAACAGCTTGGACATGGTGGAGGGGGGTGAAAGGGGGATGGAGGGATAGTGAGGAGCCAAGGATGACTCCTAGATGGGAGCCTAAAAGACTAGGAGGAGGGTGGTACCTCTGTAGCCAGAGAGAAGATAAGAGAGGAGAGGATGGGGAGGGGGGGAGAAATAATGAGTTCTGTTTGAACATATTCTAATGGACCTCCAGTTAGAGATGCCGGAAAGGCAGTTGGAGATGTGAAATTGGAGCTTAGGGCAGGTTAGTTAGATCTGAGAATTATCAGTATAGAGTTGGTAATTAAATCCATGGGAGCTGAAGAGAAGTAGTTTAGAGGGAGAAGAGAAGAAGATTCAGAACAGGATCCTGAGGGACACCGACAGAAGGCACAGTCTGGAAGAGGATCCAGCAAAGGAGACAGAAGGAGCAGTCAGATAAGTAGGAAGAGAAGCAAAAAAAAGGGATGTCCAGAAAAATTACAGAGAAGAAAATGGCAAGAAGGAGAGACTGATCACAATGTCAAAGGCTACAGAGAGAACTAGGACTGAGAAAAGACCACTGGGCTTGGCAAGGAGGAGATTAGGGGTCACTATAGAGGTTTGAGTAGAATGATAAAATCAGAAATATGGCTGCAAGAGGCTAAGAAGACAAGGAGAAGAGAAAAGGTGGGGACACCCGTTGTAGACTTGTTTTGAGTTTAGCTACTAAGAGCAGAAAAGAAATAGTGGATAGAAGGGATGGAAGCAATATATATCCTCCCTCCCTTTTCTTATTCCCCTTTTATCACCTTCCATTAGAATGTAAGCTCCTTCAGGGCATGGGACATCTGCCTTTCTTGAATTTGTATTCTTAGCATTTAGTATAGTGTATTTGTATCCTTAGCATTAAGTATCCTTAGCATTTAGTATAGTGTCTGGCCAGGAGCAAATCCTTTACAAACATTTTTTAATTAATTCCAGTAATGGAGATGTTTTTGGATGGATTCGGTCTCACTCTTTCATCCAATCTCCCTCTGGACAAATGGTAGCTTCAGCTAGAGTTAGGCTCTTTGCTTAGGGTTAAAGGGTGGGAGGATTAAGCTAATTGTCCCACAGTAGGAAGTTACCTCTTGACCTTTGTTTCATTTACCAATAAGTTGAAAATCCTACTCATCCTTCAAAGCCCAGATAAAATAATGCTCTTCCTTGAAGGTTTTCTTGATTTCCTTCCCTGAACCCAGAATACTCTGGTCCTTTTAGATCATTTTCACTCTGTCTTATATTTAGAGTGATTCGTTTTATCTCTCCTACTAGATTAGAAGATTTATGTCTTATTTATTCATGATCTTCCAAAATGCCTTTACACATATGGAAAAAGTCAAAATGTGTCGAGTGAAGAAAAATTCTAACCAATCAAGCTAGTCAGATATGTTCTGTGACAGAACTTAGTGACAAGGCTTTAGAATTCTTTTTTTTGGGGGGGGGGCAATATAAACTTCTTTAACACCAAGGAATCACCTAGAAAAGAGACAATCAAGAACAATGACTATAGAGAATGCTACCAGGTGTTCAGTGAGTTAGAATGGTTTGATGGCTGATTGGGACAAGACATACAGGAAAAAAAATTCATAGATAAGATCAAGCAAACAACATATATCACAAAGATTATGTACTATGACCAGACTGGATTTATACCAGAAATACAGGACTGATTCAATATTAGGAAAAACATAAACATAATTCACCTCAATAATAACAGAATATATGATTCTATCAATACATGTAGAAAAAACTTTTGACAAGATATAATATTCATTCCTATTTTAAAAAATTAGATAGTATATGAATAAATGGACCTTTCCTAACTATCATGAATGGTATCTATCTAAAACCAAGAGCTGGCATTATCTGTAATGGGGATAAACTAAAGGCCTTTCCAATAAAATCAACAGTAAAGCAAGGGTGTCCACTATCACCATTATTATCAACAAAGTGCTAAAAAAGCTAGCTATAGCAATAAGTTAAGAAAACAAAATTGGGAAAATAAGCTCAGGCAAGGAAGAAACACAATTATCACTTTTTGCAGATGATAGCTTATTTAGAGAATTCCAGAGAGTTAACTAAAAAGTTAATTGAAACAATTAACTTTAGCAAAGTTGTAGGATATAAAACAAATCCACATAAATCATCAACACTTTGATATATTACAACAAGATTAATCATGAAGAGGTATAAAGAAAGATTCAATTAAAAATAATTGCTATCAATATAAAATATTTGGAAATTCATCTGCCAAGACATGTATGGGAACTATGTGAACACAACTATGAAATATTATTTATACAAATAAAAACAGAACTAAATAATTGGCAAAATATTAATTTCTCATGGGTAGGCTGACCCAATATAATAAAAATGATGATACCATCTAAATTAATTTATTTATTCAGTGCCTTATGAATCCAGCTGGCAAATTTCCAGACTCCTGAGGTCCAGGTTATCTGTACAGAATATCTTTTCATCTGCCTCATTTGGAAACTTAATCCTTATATGTGTATTTTTCTCTTCTTCACTTCCCTATTAAATAGGAAACCAAAGTATTGCATAATTACTCACTATGAGAGGTCTTTGCCACCAGATGTAAGCATTTAAATGGATGAAAGAAAGTATTCAGATCTCTACATTTTAAAACCAGAACTCACAGATAGCCTTCTTTCAAATTGCTGCAATGATTGACCCACATTCACTAGGGTGAGGCAGCTAAGTGACATAGAGGACTTGGAATCAGGAAGATCTGAATTCAAAAACAACTTTCAAACTCTTAATTTACTTGTGATTCATCATTGTGTTAAGCCATCACTAAGACTTTCAAAATTGATTGTCTTTATAATACTATTGTTCCTGCATCATTTGTCCTCCTGATATTGTAGTAAATTGGTCTCTTAGTTCTGCACACTTCATTCTACATCAGCTCTACCTGTCTTACTGGTTTCTCCAAAATCATTTCCTTCATTGTTTCTTTCCTTCATCATAAGGTAGATTCCCATTAGAAATTACCGTTGGGAACATCAGGGAAAATTC
Source organism: Antechinus flavipes (assembly GCF_016432865.1). Classification (NCBI taxonomy): domain Eukaryota; kingdom Metazoa; phylum Chordata; class Mammalia; order Dasyuromorphia; family Dasyuridae; genus Antechinus; species Antechinus flavipes. The sequence goes on along the minus strand of NC_067399.1, from coordinate 32,585,396 downwards.
GGCTGATTTTTAGGGTTAAAGCAAAAAAAAAAAAAAAAAAAAAGTGAGGAGGAATTAAAATAACATAAGTATAGGTATGAATCTTCCCTAAAAATTTTGCCTTTAAATTTTCTGGCCCAGACTTGGGCGTAAGTTCGCTTAAGTGATGATGAGTTCCTCCTTTCCTTCTTTCCTATCTTTTCTTTCTTTCTTTTTTTCCTCCTTCCTTTTTTCCTTTCTCTTTCTTTTTATCTCTTTTCTTCCTTCCTTCCCTCCCTCTCTCCTTCCCTTCCTACTTCCCTCCCTCCCTCTTTCTTCCTTCCTTCCTTCTTTTTTTAAAAGGAGAAAGAAAAATCCTCATAAGAAATATGCATAGTCCAGCAAAACAAATTCCCATACTGGTTTTGTTAAAATATATATTTCTCTCTCTCTCTCTCTCTCTCTCTCTCTCTCTCTCTCTCTCTCTCTCTCTCTCTTTTGGATTAAAGCTTTTTATTTTAAAAACACATACATAAAATTAGAAGAACATAAGATAGTTTACCTCTCAGATCTGTGGAGAAGAAAGGAATTTGTGTCCAAAGAAGAACTGGAACTCATAATTGAACACCAAATAGATAATTTTGATTATATTAAGTTAAAAAGTTTTTGTACAAACAAAACTAACGCAGACAAGATCAGAAAGGAAGCAGTAAATTGGGAAAACATTTTTACATTTAAGGGTTCTGATAAAAGCCCCATTTCTAAAATATATAGAGAATTGACTCAAATTTATAAGATTTCAAACCATTCTCCAATTCATAAACGGTCAAAGGATAGTTAAGTGAAAGAAACTTTGGGAGAATTGATAGTTAACAGTTTAAAAGTTTAGACTTTTTTTAATTAGAAAGATTTGAAAACAAAATCAATAAATGTTTTGCAGTTGGAAAAAAGAAAAATTTTTAGAAAAAAATATATGAATAGATAATTTTCAGCATTCATCTTTGCAAAATCTTGAGCTCCAATTTTTTCCCTCCCTTCCCCTTCCCCCATTCCCTCCTCTAAATGGCAAATAATTCAATATGTTAAACATGTGCTAATCTTCTACATATATTTCCACAATTATCGTGCTGCACAAGAAAAATCAGATCAAAAAGGAAAAAAATGAGAAAGAAAACCAAATGTAAGCAAACAGCAATAAAAAGGTGAAAATGCTATGTTGTGATCCAACTCAGTTTCCCTCTCTCTGAGTGTAGATGGCTCTCTTCATCACAAGACCGTTGGAACTGACCTATATCACCCCACTATTGAAAAGAGCCACATTCTCCAAAATTGGTCATCATATAATCTTGTTGTTGCTGTATACAGTGTTCTCCTGGTTCTATTTATTTCACTCATCAGTTCCTGTAAGTCTCTCCAGACCTTTCTGAAATCATCCTGCTGGTCATTTCTCATGGAACAATAATATTCTATAACATTTATATATCATAACTTAATCAGCCTTTCCCCAACTGATGGGCATCCACTCAGTTTCTAGTTTCTGACCACTACAAAAAGAGCTGACACAAACACCAAAATTATATCTCTCATTGTCTATTTTCAGTCCATCACTTCTCTGACAAGAGGTGAGCAGTTTGTTTCATTTTTGCTCCTCTGAGCTCATGGTCCATCATTGGCTTAGCATTCTCAAGTCTTTCACAGTTGTTTTTTCTTGATAATGTTATCATATAAATTGTTCTCCTAGTTGTACTCAATTCATTGCCTTGGTTCCTGGAAGTCTCCCCAGTTTCCTCTGAAAGTGTCCATTTTTTATCATTTCTATTTGGCCAGTAATACTCCATTCCATTCATGGATCACTGTTGCCCAGTAGGTGGGCACTTCTTTAGTTTCTAGTTTTTTCCTATTGTGAAAAAGATACTATGCACAATTTGGCATCTGGGGGTCCATTTGCTCTCTTAGGGTGCTACTACTAGGTTAAAGAATATGCTCAATGTAGTGAGTTTTGGAGCATAATTCCAGATCACTTTACACATTGGTTGGACCAATTCACAAGTTGATTTTTCAGGGCACGAAGCCCCTGCCAACTTTTGCCATTTTCTTCTTTTATTGCCTTTGCCTCGTTCTTGAAATTCTTTTCTCTAGGTTCTTGTGATATTTCTCTCTTCTAGTTCTCCTTTTACCTGTCTGACTGCTCCTTCTCAGTCTGAGCCTGCTAAAAAAAAAGGGGGTTCCCCATGGCTCTGTCTTGAACCCTCTTTTCTTCTCCCTCTATATTATTTCACCAGGTGATCTCATCAGATCCTGTGGTTTCAAGGATCACATCAATGCAGATGATTCTGAGACCTACTTGTCCCACTCTAACTTAATTAAATCTACAGAAGATTTCATCTCTTTTCTCAGTCCTTCTTACTCATAACTTAGAGACCTAATGAATTTACATTCAGAAGTAAAAACATTTCACTGACCTAAAGTCCTGAATGCATTACTAAAAATGTTATAATTCAGCACATTTATTCTTAATCAACAAACCAAAAATATGCTTGCATTGCCAAGCTCCTGCCATATGCTGGGATGATACCGGGGTGTGTTTTGGGAAGAATGCCAATCTGGGAGTCCAGAAAGCTGGCTTCTAAGCCCAGCTTTGCCACAAAGGGCATCATGGGGCAAGACACTTAAAAATCCTCTGGGTCTCACTTTTGTCGTGGAACATGATCCTATTATTCAGAAAACAGACATTTCTTTAGCTTCCTCTGTGTGCAAGGTTTTGTACGAGGCTCTGTGAAGGATACCCAAGTATGAGACACGATTCCTGATCTGAAGGAGTTTACAGTAGAGATAAGGAGAAAATTCTGAGTCATAAAACAAGATGAGATGGTATATAATTAACTGCTCTGTGGGATACACTTAATAAGTTCAGAGAAAGTGGATCTCAAAGAAGGCTGAAGGAGAGACTATGTACTGGGAACCCTCAGCCCTGGGCCTGAATCCCATCACTCTCCCTGGGACTTTGAATGTCATCTGCCTCTCTAGGTCATCAATTTTAAAGATCTTGTCACAGGGAAGAAGTTTTACCAAAGGGCCAAATCTTTGTGTTGAGCCATATCTGATCCTGGAAATCTCTCAGCTCAGTGGGATGTACTCTAATCCAATCCCTGAGCCCATCTAAATCGAAATCTATGATCTTATTAAGGGGAGACTTGATGGAAGAGTGGGGCAGGACCATGAAGCAACTGACTTATTAACTGGAATGAGGGGGGAATTAATAGGACAATGCTTGAAATTGAGGTAGGATGCCCACCTGGAGAAGTCAGGACTAGAAAAATTCATTTGGGAGCCATTCACATAGAGGTAGCTGTGGAGGCCTAAGTAATAAAATTAATTGCCAGTGGAGAGAACGCAAAAAAATTTAACAGGGCTGTTTCACTCTAAGAGGGAGAGAGAACAAGTACATATAATTATACAGGTATACCTTGGAGATATTATGGATTCAATCCCAGATTACTACAATAAAGTGAATATTGCAATAAAGTGAGTCACATGAATTTTTTGGTTTCCCAATGCATATAAAAGTTGTTTTTACATGATGCTTTTTAATAACAGTGATATAATATTTAATAGACTAGTTTAATAAGTGTTCAGTAGTATTATGACAAAAAGTGTATATACCTCAATTAAAAAATATTTTGTTGCACAAAAAAGGGAGGCAGAATTGAGATAGATGATATTAAAAAAACACAACCCTCTTTTTGTGATGTCAAAGAATTGGAAAATGAGTTGATGGCCATCAATTGGGGAATGGCTGAGTAAATTATGGTATATGAAAGCAGTGGAGTATTATTGTTCTATTTAAAAAATGATGAACAGGCTGATTTTAGAATGGCCTGGAAGGGGAGATAGGTGGTACAGTGTATGGAACACCAATCCTGGATTCAGAAGGACCTGAAGTCAAATATGACCTCAGACATTTAACACTTCCTACTTATGTGATCCTGGGCAAGTCACTTAATCCCAATTGCCTCAGCAAAAAATCCTAGAATGGTTCACAGGAACTGATGCTGAGTGAAACAAGTAAGACCAGGGATCTTGTACACAATAACAGCAAAAATATGCAAAGATCAACTATGAAAGACTTGGTTCTTCTCATTGGCTCAGTGATCTGAGGCAATTTCAATAAACTTTGTATAGAAAATATCATCTCTATCCAGAGAGAGAACTATGGAGACTGAATGTAAATCAGCACATGCTATGTTCACTTTCCTCCCCTTTTTTTTCTGTTTTTTTTTTTTTTCCTCTTGAGGTTTTTTCCTTTTGTTCTGATTTTTCTCTCCCAACTTAATTCATAAAGAAATGTATATTTAAATATTTTTTAAATTTACACTTAAAAAAAGTGGAAAAGAAATCTACAACCAAACCAGGAAACCCTTGATTTTTTCAAGCATATGACCTGATGAAAGCAGGGTTTTGAAAATTTTACAATGATTATTCTCAACTTCTTATTTTCTCTTACATAACGATATCCAGTTAGTTGTTGAATCGAGACTTTTCTATCTCCCAAACATTTCTTAAATCTAACCCCTCATCACTCTCCACATAGTCACCATCCTAGTGCACTTCTCTTCTGGATAGCTATAATGGCCTTCTCAGTGGTCTCCCAGCCTCACAGAAAGGTCTGACCATCTCACTCCCATTTAAAAAACTTCAGAGGTTTTCAATGGCCTTGAGGATCCAATACAAATTCCTCTGTTTAGCTTTCCAAACTTTTCATAGTTTGGCCCCAGCTTTATCTTTCCCCTTCCTGCCCTATAACTTCCAGCCCTCTAGGACTTCTCTCTGTTCCTCTCACCTAGTACTCCATCTCCTATCTTTGCACCTGTCAGGCTCCATAACTGGAATAAATTCTCTCCTCCCAGGCACTTCATTGGATCCCTAACTACTTTCAAGACCCAGTTAAGGCACCATCGCCTATATAACTCTGTTTCTAATCCTAGTGCCCTACTTCCTAATTGTATTAATTTAATTACTTTGTGTTTATTCTGCATATCTATTCTGCCTTTATATGTGCACAGGTTGTCTCTCTCTACCTCTCTCCCCATGAAATGCAAGCTCCTTGAGGGCAGGGATTGTTTCATTTTTTGTCTTTAACTTCCTTATTCCAAGTGTAACACGTTTCATAGTAGGCAATTAAGAGCGAGCTCCTGATTGGTGGGTGGAATTTTAGAAGGGAGGAACTGTTGTGTCTCCAATCAACAAACTTCTTCAGTATTTCAAACATGAAGTAATAAGGACTTGACTGAAAGGGTAACATTGAGTATGAAAAGGAAGGAAGTGATGGGAGAGATAATCTCTGTGGAACATGGACAGAATCTGATGATTTATTGGCTGTGGTGGGTGAAAGAGGAATGAATATGTAGAAATAGGTTTAATATGATTGCACATATATCACCTATATCAGATTATTTGATGTCTTAGGGAAGGAGGACCAGAAGGAAAGAGAAAGAAAAAATTGGAACTCAAAGTCCTATTTTCAAAAAGAATGTTGGAAACTATCTTTCCATGCAATTGGAAAAAATAAAATACTATTTACATAAAAAAGAAAAAGGAATCAAGATGAACATGAAGGTAAGAGAATTATGGTGTCCTTGGTAGAGATGGTACAAAAATAACTAACTTTTACGTGGAGCTTTTAGCTTTTTAAAGCACCTTACACCTTATCTTATTTGACTTTATAACAATTCTGCAGATGTTGTGGATGTTATGTCTCCATTTTATAGAGGAGGAAACTGAATCTTAACCTTAGCAAGATGAAATGATTTGCATGTGTAATGGAGGCAAACTAGAATCAATCCCAATAACATCAGGAGTGAAATAAGGTTGCCCACTAAAACCATTACTATTCAATATTGTATTAGAAATAATTAGCTTTGGCTATAAGAGAAGAAAAAGAGATTAAAGGAATTAGAGTAGGTAATGAGGAAACCAAATTATCATTCTTTGCAGATGATATAGTAGTATACTTAGAAAACCCTAGAGAATCAACTAAAAAGTACTAGGAACAACTTTAGCAAAGTTGCAGGATACAAAATAAATCCACATAAATCATCAGCATTTTTATATATTACCAACAAAATCCAGCAGCAAGAGATGCAAAGAGAAATTCCATTCAAAATTAACTGTTGAAATTATAAAATATTTAGAAATCTACCTACCAAGGGAAAGTCAGGAACTATGTGAACACAACTACAAAACACTTTCCACACAAAGTCAGATCTAATCACTTGGAAAAATATCTCATGAATAGGCCAAGCAAATGCACTAAAAATGATAATACTACCTAAATTAATCTAATTATTTACTGCCAAACCAATCAAACTCCCAAGAAATTATTTTACAGATCTAGAAAAAATAATGAAGTTCATCTGGAAGAACAAAAGGTCAAGAATTTCAAGGGAATTAATGAAAAAAAAATTGCCAATGAAGGTGGCCTAACTGTGCCAGATTTAAAACTATATTATAAAGCAGTGGTCATCAATACCATTTGGTATTGGCTAAGAAATAGAGTAGTGAATCAGTGGAATAGGTTAGGTTCATAGGACAAAATAGTCAATAACTATCGCAATCTAGTGTTTGACAGACCCAAGGACCCCAGCTTTTGGGATAAGAACTCCCTATTTGACAAAAACTGCTGGGAAAATTGGAAACTAGTATGGCAGAAACTAGGCATTGACCCACACCTAACACCATATACCAAGATAAGGTTTAAATGGGTCCATGATTTAGACATAAAGAGTAATATTATAAGCAAATTAGAAGAACATAGGATAGTTTCCCTCTCAGGTCTGTGGAGAAGGAAGGAATTTGTGACCAAAGAAGAACTGGAACTCATAATTGAACACCAAATAGGTAATTCTGATTATATTAAGCTAAAAAGTTTTTGTACAAACAAAACTAATTCAAGATTAAGTGATATGATATGCCATCATCTCACATTTGATAAGGGAAGAGTAAGTTATGACTACATCGTTATTCTGTTCACTGTGGAAATTAGGGTGAAGAGTTGATTTGAGACAGGTGATGAGTTTGATTTTTACATGTTGAATGGAAGGGAAAGACAAACTGTCCAAATCAAATGTCCCCTGAGAACATGGATGGTACAAGATGAGAGCCTGGGACTGGAGTTTTAGCAAAGATCTGATCCAAAAGGTCAGATGTAAGAGTGTTTTAAAGGTTAAAATGTTAATGAGAGTCAATGAGGTCTCAAGGGAGAAAACCAGGAAATTACTTGACACATTTTGGAAGGTTTTTGGAGGGCAACTCAGGATGTAGCTACAGCCAGAATGCTACCCAGATCTGCTGACTCAATCACCCAGAGCCTCTGGCAAAGGTGCGGAAGAGCTGGCATAAGATCCATGTGGCTCAGAGAGCTATAAATTAGTGTTCTTGGCATCTGTTTCTTGATTTCTTTCCCTAATTAATCTTCTTCTAGGATCATGACTCATATGGTTAGTAGACAATGCCTTAGATTGGCTAACTGGATCTCTGGCATATTTTTCAAGCTTTGGCATCTTTCCAAGTACTTTTGGAACCTTGGTAATTGAGAAAGGCAGCAAAATGGTGTGTCCCTTGTTGGTGGTCTCCAAAAAAAAAGCTAGAAGACCACTTGTCTCCTATGTTGTAGAGGTGATTTCTTCTTAGATATAGGTAGGCTTGGATGGCCATTATACTCCCTTCTAATTAATATTTTTTGATTCTGTGATTCTTTCAGGGGATGTACCTCTAAAAACATCATGATATGGGCAGTTCTGTTCTACCCATGCTTAAAAGTCTGCCCTGTTCCCTGTTAGATCAGAGGGCTGATGCAGAATCATAGACTGTCAGATCTGCAAAAGCCCTTGGAGATGATGGGATCATGGATTTAGAGGGGCAAAGGACCTTTCACCCAACTTCATGAACAGTTAACTGGGAAGGCACCTATCCCCAACCCAACCCATTAGGGAAAGAAACATAGCCATGGAGGTGAAGGGACATAATCTGGATCTAGAAGGAGTTCAACAAGGATTTGAACCCACATGATCTGGATCATGTGACCAGCAGGAGTTCAACAAGGATTTGAACCCAGTGAACCCAGCAGGACATCTGGCTTCACATCCACTGCTTTTTCTGGGAACTTGTTGCCTCATGACTGATGCAGTCCAGACCAATAACTCAGTAGATATCTCCTGAGCATCCATCAGCAGATGTCAGTGGGAAGGAGTCAGAAATAGTCCCTCGAGGAGTGAGATCTAGAAGAGTACTTGCTGAATAATTAAATTAAATTCAAGAAGGATTTGTTCAGTTTATACTATGTGATATGCAGTGTGCTAGGTACCTAATACATAAAGACAAAAGGGGAACAATTTGCCTTCAAGGAGCTTTTATTCCACTGGGGTGGAATAGATAACATTTGAAAACATTCAAATAGATAACATTTGAAAACATTCAAAAGAAATTCAAAGTAATTTAGGGAGAGGGATATCCCTAACAGAGATCTCTTCCTTATAAGCAGAGCCTTGGAGGGGGCGAGAGCTTCCAAGAGTCAGAAGTGAAAAGCCCTGTAGAACTGTCTGGGCAAAAATAAGGAGATAGCAGAAGTAATGTCCTGCTCAGGGAACAGCTCAAAAGCCATCATGGAGGAGGAACCTAGAGTATGGGGGGGAGTGGGGTGCAATCAGGTAGCCTGGATCTGGATTGTGAAAGGCTATATGCCTAATTGGAGAAGTTCATGTTTTATCCCAGAGGAAACAATTACCGTATTATGGCAATTAATTTTTTATTAAACCAAGGCTAGTAAATTCCAGGCTGCCATGCTTCTTGCCAGTGGACCGTGTCCAAAGAGGAGAAGGTTCTTCTTTGTCTGATCCACCAGTGGGAAGCCAGAATAGATGGGGGGTTAGGGCAGGCTCCTGCCTGTAGCTTAGCTCCCACTCACCAAATATGCTGATTCCATCACTTAGCCCAGGAATGTTGGGTAGGACCGGATGACTCCACTGGCTCGATTTTGGCCTTCTCCTGGTGGCCTGGGTCCTTTGTTTTGTGAATGGCCTTCAAGGGACCTGAATGACCCCAGAAGTTGTTTTGATCAGGAAATTTGCTGCTGTCCAGTTGTTTCCATTTTGTCCAAATTTCTGGGGTTTTCTTGGCAAAGATACTGAATGGAGTACTTTGCCATTTACTTCTTCAGCTCATTTGACTGATGAAGAAACTGAGGCAAACGGGGTCAAGTGACTTGTTTAAGAATCTGAGGCTATATACACTTCAACAACGATATTGTATGAGGACATATTTTGATGGAAGTGGATTTCTTTGACAAAGAGACCTGAGTTTCAATTGATAAATGATGAACAAAAGCAGCTACACCCAAAGAAAGAACACTGGGAAACGAATGTGAACTATCTGCATTTTTGTTTTTCTTCCCGGGTTATTTATACCTTCTGAATCCAATTCTCCCTATGCAACAAGGGAACTGTTCGGTTCTGCAAACATATATTGTATCTAGGATATACTGCAACATATCCAACATATAAAGGACTGCTTGCCATCTAGGGGAGGGGGTGGAGGGAGGAAGGGGAAAAAAAAATTGGAACAGAAACGAGTACAAAGGATTTTGTCAATATAAAGTAATTATTAAATAAAAATTTAAAAAAAAAAAAGAATCTGAGGCTAAATTTGAACTTAGAGTCTTTCTGACTTTAAGCCCCGACACAGCACCACCCAGCTACCCTGGAAATGCTGAGCTTCTTTTTGGTATTTGACCAGGTTCTTTTCCTTCTCTTTTCTCCTAGAGTGATAATAATAGTTGATATTTATATAATGCTTTAAGGTTTAGAAAACTTTTTACATATATTACCTCATTTGAAAAAATTCTTCCTTGTAGGATAGTTACTAAGGGCTAATGTATTCTCATTTTACAGAATAGGAAACTGAGGCTAAGTAAGCTTAAGTGACTTGCCTAGGTCACATTGCTAGTGACTGTCAGGAATAGGACTCGAATGCCAGTTCTCTTGATTCCACTTCCAGTCTTCTAGAGAGCAGGAGAATCACTAGTGTCCTGGGACAAGGGCTTCTCTTGGCTCCTGCTAAGACCCCTTAGACATAAGGGTCAGAGAGTTAGGGACTACACCAGTTATTGGTGGTCAAGGTCACACCCTGAATTTGTCCCTTCCTGGGCTCTACAAATACCCCAACCCACATGAATTATCATCACCATGTTTCTGTAGGAACTTCATACACATAGACACATATTTGAAACAACACGGATCTCTTTGTTGACTCCTAAAATGTCCAGTGTAGATGGTCAATCTGGCAACGGTAGCAGTTGTACTGCATCTCCACCAACAGAGTCAATATGGAGGAAGCGCTTACTATATATTGATCATTATTATATATTGGTACTATATTTTGATTGGTATTATATATTGGCACTATATATTGATTAGTATTATATACTGGTACTATATATTGATCGATATTATATATTGATACTATGTATTGATTATCTGAGATCTTTATGAAACGATCAGCGACCCTTTGGGAGAGAGTTGGGAGTCACCCTTCTGCAAATGCTCCCTCTACATCTGTGCTTCCCTGCATGTTACTCTGGTAGAGTAACGTGTGGGTGTTGGGGGGGCAGTTACAGCACGAGCCAGATTTAAGCTCGCCAGCTGGACCCAGTGGCATCCATTCCATACATTACTGAGTAATGAGCAGGGAACTGCGGTGCCATGGGAAATAAAAGTCTAAAACGTGTTACTTGCCCTCTAGGAGTGAAACCTGGAACAAATAAAGTAACAATAAAAAATCTCAATTACAATTCAAGCCAACAGTAAAAAAAGAGGCCGCAGGACAGGAGAGAATTGCCAAATGAACTTGGGAAAGGAGGCAAGTTTGGTCCAGGAGGAAGGGTATGACTTGCAAAATTTGATTATAGTAGGTCAGACACTGTCCATAGTGTGGGGACTGAAAGAGTTTTGCTCATTGGGAGATATTCTCCAGACTATGTTTTTCAGAGAAATATGGATCAGTCCATAGCAATTTGTGGGGGAGGAAAGAGAGATTCTGATTGGTGGAAAGTGCTCTGATAAGTTGGAAGATCTGAAAAGCTGAGCTGAGCAAACATGGAAAGAGTGGAACCAGAAGAAGAAACAAGACATAGAACTGTAGTCAGGGGTGGGAGGTGGGAAAAGGAGTTGGGTGGGGGAAAAGGGAGAGAGGGAGGGAGGGGAAAAGAGAGAGTCTGGAGGGAGAGGGAGAGAGAGAAATAGAAAGAAGACAGAGAAAGAGAGAGAAAGTGTGAAAGAGAAAGAATGAAAAAAATAGAGAACACAGAAAAAGAGAGAGGAAGAAAGAGAGAAGAGATAGAGAAAGAGAGAGAAGAGAGAGAGAGGAGAGAACTAGAAGACAGAACAAGAAAGAAATAAAGAGGGATGAAGAGAGAGAAATAGAAAGAGAGGAGGGAAGAGGGAGAGAGGCAGGGGTCAGAATATCTCAGAACCTTAGTGTTCTCCTGAGCTCTGACTTCTGCGGGGCAGAGGCAAGAATTCCTGCACTGGCTATCTTCCTAGGGAATTCCGGGGAAGTCACTCAAGAAATGGCCCCAAATTTAAACCTCCACTACCGCCACTATGTATTCTGAAGAGGGACTTTGTTCCCCAATCTTGGCTTTGCTGCCAAATCAAGCAGATTAAAGTGAAATTAGACTTTAACTTCCTTAAAAGTGTAAAAGATTAAACTAATTGTCTATGGGCTCAGAGAATATTTTCACTAGTTGAGTTCCTTTCTTCTTGTTTTTATTCTTTCATACCTCAAGTAAATGTTTTTACTGTTGGATTGATGTATCTGTCCAACGGCCTAACCATAGAATAAATGGTTAGATTGGGACTCAAACCATTGTTTCCCAATACCCATGGAGGTTACCTGAGAGATGCTATCTTTGCACTGGCAGGAAGAGGCTCAAGAATGACATGAGAAGTTCAGCGATAACGAGAGTGAAAGGTGTGCTTGTGGTGCAATGGATGGAACCATGGGGCTGGAACCCATATCTACCATTGGAAAGGAGCCCAAGGTGAGCTTGGGAAGGCCAAATGGGAGAGATTGCAGGGGACCTTGGAAGGGCTTTCAGGAAAGCAGGAACGGGATCAAAGTGGTGTTTTAGGAAGGCTAATCTGGCAGCAGAACAGGGCATAAGGATGGAGCCGGGGAGACCCAGCAGGGTGCTTTGGTCATTCAGAAAGAGAGGAGCTTCTCTTTGTGTGTCTTGTATCCTCGTTTGCCCTTACATCTGTGCACAGTAGCTTTTTTTACACTCCAGAAATATGACCTTTGAGGGGTAGGAGATAAGAGAAGGTTCCATTCTTCAATCACAAAAAAAAGGAAATTTGAGCTTTGGGCAGTGGAAAGGAAGGCAGGGAGCTTAATGGGCCAACAGAGCATACAGGGGCATCAAAAAGGGGGTGAGATGAGGCTTTGTTCCCAACCAAAACATCTCACCCTAATATGCCCAAGAAAGGAAACAAAATCTATCCTTCACCTGGAAAAAAACAACAAAAACGCGAGACTTCAGCAATGGGGTTCCCACAGGACTCCTGTTTTAGACTCACGCCTTTTAGTGATACAGAGGCGGCAAACAAGAAAGAAAATAAGGAAGAAAGGAAGGAAGGAAAGAAGAAAGAGAGAAAGGAGGGAAGGAAAGAAGAGAGAGAGAATTAAACTTTGAGTCAGCAGATATATAGGTTCAAACTTTGCCCCTGATTTTCACTATTGTGTAACTAGTCATGAGGCAGGCAGAACCGTGACCTTGGAGGAATGTAAAGATCTTTTTGTTATTTAGTTGTTTTGATCATGTCCAACCTTTGGGGCCCCATTTGAGGTTTTCTTGGCAGAGACACTGGACCAGTTTGCCATTTCCTTCTGCAGCTCATTTTACAGGTGAGGAAACTGAGGCAAGCAGGGTGAAGTGACTTGCCCAGGTTCACAGCTGATAATTATCAGAGGACAGATTTTTAACTCAGATCTTCTTGATTCCAGGGCTGATACTCTGTGCTATACCACTCTGTGGTACAGCTGTCCCTGTAAAAATGTCCCTGAATGGGATAAATAGATAACAAGAACAAAGTACGTATAAAATGAAATGCTTTGGCATGTGTATGGACAGCCACGGCTAGAGGGATGGGGTGGGAATGGACCTGTGATTGGTCCATTGGTACAGGGAACTCTGGGAGAGGGAGACCTTCTCAGTTTAAACATCTTAGAGAGCGGCTGAGAGCTGCTGGGACTGGTTCAGGGCCACAGAGTCTCAGAGACAGGACTTGAGGCCATAGTGGAAGGTAGAGTACTTGTTCCTCCTCTCTTGGGAGGGTCGGGGAGAGCAGTAGTGGGGAAAAGGTAGGATGGGCATGCTGGTGGGACGAGTTTTCATCAAGTCTAAAGCACTAGCCTAGGGACTTTTGGCCCAAGATGTATAGGCAGTAAGGAGCTTAATAACCACAGCAACAATAGGAATAATAACAATAAATGACTGGCCAGAGGAGGAGAAGAGATGTGGGACCCACCAGGCTGGGAAAGTTTCCAACACAGACCTGGCAATGCTTTCTTTGGATGAACCTACCTAAATTCAGAGGTTTGTTAAGGCTGGAGCATTTTTCCCCAGACTCATCACTTCAGCAAGGATGTTGGCCAAAATGTGGGAGAATTGTAATCTGCATCGGCGGAGGGCACACCCTCAGTGATGGAAATAAGAGACCCTTCATAAAATAATATTACGTGGGATCGGGACCGGGACGGGACCTGTGATTTTATCAGTTTAGGAAACTCTCAGGGTAAGATACTCCTCTAGCACTTTCTCAGCCACTGATAGTCTTAGGGTTAAGAACATTGACTCTAAGTTCACAAAAAAGGTTTGTGTCAGGCATCCCTATGGTAGTCAGATGGAACTTAGAGATTCATTTTCAGAATCATATTTTAAACTCATAAAATAAAATACATAGGATAACAAAGAAAATTAATCATGTTGAAAATAGTTTATTATTTTAAAAAATAAGTTCATGGAATCTAGGTTTTGAATTCTTGTCTTTTTTTATAGGCATACATGTTTATACAATTACTTGCTGCACAAGAAAAATCAGTTCAAAAAGGAAAAAAGAGAAAGAAAATAACACACATGCAAACAACCACAAAAAGAGTAAAAATGCTGTGTTGTGATCTACATTCAGTTCCCATAGTCCTCTCTCTGTATGTCAATGGCTCTCTTTATCATAAGAGCAATGGAACTGGTCTGAATCATCTCATTGTTGGAAAGAGCTACATCCATCAGAATTGATCATCATATAATCTTGTTGCCGTGTATAATGATCTCCTAGTTCTGCTCACTTCACTCAGCATCAGTTCATCTAAGTTTCTCCAGGCCTTTCTGAAATCATCCTCCTGATCGTTTCTTACAGAACAATAATATTCCATAGTATTTATATGCTATAATTTATTCAGCCATTCCCCAACTGATGGGTATCTACTCAGTTTTCAGGAACTTTTGTCTTTCACCCTTACTGAGGGCCTTGATAGGGTAAGTGACTTAATAGTCCCCCAGCTGGGATGGTTTAGGGATGAGGAACCAAATCTTCCTGCCTCTGAGGTCAGCTCAATTCGATCCACTCTGCCATATTGCTAGACTAGACTACACCAGAATAGGATAGGATGGTCTAGCATGGAATGGAATGGAATAGAATTTGGTATCATGTATTATATAATTTCTCATATAATTATATGATTGTGTTTTTCCCCTGAGGCAATTGGGGTTAAGTGACTTACCTAGGGTCCCACAGCTATTAAGTGTTAAGTGTCTGAGGCAGGATTTGAACTCAGGTTCTCCAGCACTCCATCCACTGCACCACCTAGCTGCTTCTATATTATATTATTGTGAAAAACAGTACAGCATACTTGACAGAAATAGCCCTGGAGTCAGAAAGATCTGAGTGTCCTCCAGCAAATCCCTTTTGATCTGCTTTGATAGAGAGACTTCTCTCTTTAGGAGTTCTTTATCCCAATGAGTTCACAGGTCCAGTAACCATGACATACTGACAGATAAACATATACCTCCACAAAAGTTCTCTTCTTCTGACACTTCTTCACAAAGTAGAGGGGATACTGACTTCTTGAAGGGGTTGCCAGGAAAGTCCAAGTCTTGGTAGGTCTGTCCCTGCTTGGAAAGCCTTCAAGTATGATCCCCACAATCAATGGGCCGCATCTGCTGTCCAATGATTGGCCTAGTGAAGAGTGGAAAAATCCATCATCAATAGGATGCTCAATAAATGATAAATAAGTCCTTTGTTCATGTCATCACTATGAAGAGAAAAATACAAAATGGCCATCAGTTTCATGTGATACCCACCACGTATACCATTCCAGTATCTTTGCCAAATAGAGTCACAGTCAGACAACTCAAAAGTGACTGAACAACCGCCATTGATATACTACATGTGTGTGTGTGAATTATCACCTGGGTGTGAATTAATCAACAGACTACTGGACCACCCCCATGAGACTTTGAACTTCTTGAGAGCAGGCTGGGTTTTCCCCCCTGTATCTTCTGTATTTTATCTGTAATAAATGTTTACAATTTTGACTATTGATTGGAGAAACTTAAACTTATCAATATTGGTTTTCTTGACATAAATCAATAATAATTTGTTGAGAATCTACTATGTTCCAGGCTCCATGATATTACACTGATATACAAAGACAAAAGTAGGACAAATAGGAAGAGATTTGAAATTGTAGACAAATGGATGGATCCCAAACTGTCCTTCAAGTGACAAATAAAGAGTTGAGAGAGTTGGTGGAATTGGTTTTATTCTGGAAATCATTTTGTGAGATATTTGGTTATCTCATCTTTCATCATGCATGATGAGAATAAGCATATATATAGGTAAATTCTACTCATGATTCAACATCCCTTTTGGAGAATGAAGACGGTGAAAAATTCTACCACGAATGTGCTAAGTTCCTTCAAATGAAATAAGTCTATACCGAATATGCAGTCACTTTAAAATGAAGGTAGTCATAAGGGAGGTTAGCAGAATATATGTTGGAAAATAAAACCTGTGGTCAAGAATCAAAGAGAGCAAAAGCTTGCATTTTACACAAAAGTCTCCAGTCTATTTACTGGAAAGGTCTTCTTCAAGAAGAGCTTAGACATGGTAAGTTCTCAAAAGGTGAAATTGCTATATAGCTTGACAGAAATTGACTGGTTACCAATGTTATTTCCTAATTATTTTTCTATGAACAATTAAATCATTGACTTGTTATAGCAAAAATGAAAAAAATTCATGTCCAATTAGAAAAAAGAATAAAGATGAGAAGATATGGATGTGCAATTATAACAACTCTAACCTGATCCAGAACTATAACAAGCAATATTGGCACCCAAGAGCAAGCAACATAAGATAACTGCCAAAGCAAAGCTAAAATTAATGGAGACAATTTCAGCTGAACCTGAAAGGAGAATTCTAGGACAATATTCCTATGCAGCTGCAACCCGGGACACCACGCAGTTGTTACTTGGGACATTGCAGCCTGGTGGTTGGAGGGAGCTGGGTAGGGTTGAGCAGCAGAGAATGCATCTGGAATTCACAGGAAGTCATTCCATCTGGGAGTTTCTTATTTTATTTAATTAGAACTAAATTAAGCTTGCAATTAGGGCTAGATTACCATCTAGGCGTCTTTCATCTGCTTGGTTTTTTCTTATATGGATAGTTAAACCAATGGCACGTAGGTGGTCAGTGGATAGAGTTCTAAGCCCGGAGTCAGGGAAACTCATCTTCCTGGGTTCCAGTCTTGCCTCAGACACCTACCAGCTGTGAGAACTTGGGCAAGTCACCTAAACCGTGTTTACCCGAGTTCCTCACTTGCAAAATGAATTGTTGAGGGAAATAACCACTTTAATAGCATTGCCGAGAAAACCCCAAATGATGTAATGAAGAATTGGAAATGACTGACTAACAACAGTTAGACCAAATTCTTTTGAGTGATTATGGATTTCATTTAGGCAGCCCTTGCAATGATGCAATTAGCATCACAAACATATCAAGATCAGTTGTTTTAGGGCTACTAAAGGAGTCAAGGACTGCCAAAGATAAATATAAAAAGCTGGAAATTTTTTTGAAATCATTATTTAAGATTTTCCTGGCTGTCCACCTTAATTGTGGCTCTGATCTGACCTATTTAAACAAACTATTGGCCACTTCAGAATGAGAAGTGGATAAAGGAACAGATAAAGGAACATAGATTATTATTATTTCCTATGGAAGTTGATAGAAAGAAGTCACCATGTTGAGAAACACATAACAGACTCAGACAATAAAAGCTTTTCCTTGCTATGATGTGGCAACCAAGAAGAAAATTGTTTTAAAATATAAAATCATTTGCAAAATTTTAGAAACTTCTCACTATTCACTATTTCCATTTCATCTTGAATATGGCTTGTTTGTACAATACAAAGTTGCTTGCATGTTATCTCCACTATTAAACTCAGTTTTTTTGAGAATTGGGATTGTCTTTTGCTTTTCTTTTATTCCTAGTGCTAAGCACAGAGATTGGCACATACTAGGCACATAAGGAATATTTTGATCCTGAGGCGTTTTGTACCTAACCTGGGCATGCAGGTTGGGAGTAGTAGAAAAATCTTCGAAGAATGCTATAACACATATCTGTCTGTTGATCTATCTACCTTTCTATCTCTATCTTGGATTCAATAAAGATTAACAATAGACTGACCTCAGAATTTAAAGGAGAAAAATGGGCTTGGGAGAGTGGATCATGTTTTTAATGACCCCAGGCTTCTCTCTGAAATATCTTTGTATTTCTTGCCCTAGGACTTGGGGGGAGGATTAGGCAGAGGAATCCTGGCTGTAGAAAGACCTTTACTCCAAAGAAAATATACAAAATACATAGAACCCACAAACAAGAGCAAAAAACACACAAATGGCTCACAACAGCTCATTAACAACCAATAAATTGTCTTTGTTATTATAGTTGTTCAGTCATGTCAGGCCATAGATTACCAGCTTTTCTGTACTCCATTTTATCTCTCAAAAATTCCAAAATCTGTCCAAATTCATGTTTGCTGTTTCCATGACATTCTCTCTCTGTCTTATCCTTTGTCATTCCCTTTTCTTTTTGCCTTCAATCTTTCCCAACATCAGGAACTTTTCCAATAAGTCCCATCTTATCAGTATGTGGTCAAAGTAATTAAGTTCAGCTTCAGTATATGACATTCCAGTGAGTAACTTGATTGATTTCTTCAAGTAATGAGATTTGGGCTCCCAAAAGTCTTCTTCGTCACCACAATTTGAAAGCATCACATTCCCTTATAGTCCTACTCTCCTAGCCATACATTGCTCCCAGAAAAACTACAGCTTCACCTATGTAGACTTTTGTTGACAAGGTGATAGCTCTGCTTTTTTAGTCCCAATTTGTCACAACTCTCCAAAGCATCTTTTAATTTCAAGGCTGCAGTCATCATCTGCAGTGATCTTTGAGCACAAGAATATCACATCTGACACTGCTTCCACTTCTTCTCCCTCTATTTGCCAAGAAGTGATGGAAGCAGTTGCCAAGATCTTACTTTTTCTTATATTAAGCTTCGAGCCAGCTTTTGCACTCTCCTCATCAAGAAGCTTCTAAATCCTTATTCACTTTCTGGCATCAGAGCAGTATCATCTGCAAATCTTGAAATTGCTGAATTTCTCCTGGCAACCTTAATTCCGACTTTTGATTCATTCAGCCTGGCATTTTGCACGATGTACTCTGCATAGAAGTTAAATAAAATGTCAACATACAGTTTTGTCTTCCTTTCCCAATCTTAAACCAATCAGTTATTCTATGTTCAGTTCTATTTCTTCTTGGCCCACATACAGGTTCCTCAGGAGACAGGAGGCAAGATGATCTGGCACTCTCATCTCTTTGAGAACTTGCCACATTTTGTTGTGATCCACACAATCAAAAGTTTTAGTGTGGTCAGCGAAGCACAAGTAAATGGTTTTCTGGAACTGCCTCGCTTTCTTCATAATCCAGAAAATATTGGCAATTTGGTCTCTAGTTCCTCTGTCCCTTTGATAACCAGCCTGTTTCTCTGGAAAGCCTACCTTGCTACCTTAAGCATAACCTTGCTAGGGTGTGAATTATTCAGTACAATTGTTCAGTAACTCATACATTTAGGGTTGGAACATAAAATGGTCTTCTCCTTACCCTCCGGTAAATCCTACTTTTAAAAAAGTTTATGAATGATTTTTGTTTTGACGTCCCATATTACTCACTTCTCCAACTCCTATGGAGCTATTCCCTTGTAACCATGTAAAACAATTGAGCAAACTCCATCAACATAGCAGTTTCACCTGACAGCATCTTTAATATTACACAATTTTGGCTCCCCACCTCTTCAAGAAGAAGGGAGATTCACTGCTTCATCTCTTTTCCAAATTTCCATCTTGTTAAGCTAATTATTTTTCCAGAGGTACTAGATGGCTGCAATTCAAAGACTCCAAAAAAGTAAATGTGGTCCTCTTTTCTTATTATACTTTTCATTGATGCTTCTTTTTGGATTTTCTCACTGACTCTGTGTTGTAACTTAGTTGTGTTCACCCTATGCCTCTCCATTGCCCTTCACATGATTCTCATTTCTAATTCTTCAGACACAGTTGTAAGTCACTGAGATTTAATCAAGAATTATCTCTAATTTCTCCAACAAAGTGCCAGGGGGCAGGTCAACGTCTTCCACAAGGACATGCTTTCAAAAGCCTGGGAGAAAGTCTCATCAAACAAATGGAAGGGGGGGGGGGGACTTCTCAATGAGATTATTGCTAAGGAGCTTACAAACTGGGCCGGATATTTCTTGGATCATGAATCGAGAGCAGATGTGGATATTTTCTATGTTAGAACAATGTATTTGGGTTGTGCAATATTTTTCAAGCTTCCAGTACTTTGTTAGCAATTAACTAAGGAATTTGCTTAATTTTTTTGCAGTGACTCATCTAACTGACATTTTGATCTTTTCTATCAGATTACAGCGGTACATCTAGTTCTATAAGCTATTCTGCAGCTCTTCTGAGGACATTAGCTATGACCTTGGCTTGGAAAATATGCATTTGATTAAGAAACATTTGAAGTTTTAGGGTCCCCATCCATTTACCATCCAACATTGGGGTGGAGAGATTTCATTAATTTCTCTCAAGGTTCTTTTCTATAATAATGATGCTCATTATAGATGGATAGAGCATTTATTAAGTGTCTACTGTATTCCAGGCATTGTGCTTATCCCGGGAATACAAATACAAGCAAAAAAAGATAATCCTTGCCTTCAGAGAGCTTACATTCTAATCAAGGAACAGAACAGATAAAAAGGAAGTAGAAATTGACAGGGGGGGGAGTTAATGAATAAAATCATGCATTCAAATAAGATTTATTGACACTTTTTGGTTTTATATGACAATTATTTTCCCAAATCCTTGTAACTGAACCAACCCTCTTTTATACCATAGAAAAAAAAGTCAGGTAAGTATAACTACCCATGACAGAGACTGTTTGTTGTTGTTCAGTCAACTCAGTTATGTCTGACTCTTTGGGGGTTTTCTTGGCAAAGATACTGAAGTGGTTTGCCATTTCCTGCTCCAAGTGACCATACTTGATAATATATACAATATTTAGCATCTTTTATTTATCTATTGAGAGAAGCGTGCTTTAGTATCCGTTCTCTAGGACCAAGAATAGATGATTTAAATCCCTTCCCTTGTTGTTTTTTATTGAAGTTAGTTCATTTATTATCTATATTGTCTCCCTAGTTCTGCTTCCTTCTCTTTGTATCAGTCTTCCTGTGGTCTTGGAATTTTTCATGTTTATTTTTTTTTACTGAGTAATTATACTTCATTATATTACTATTCTACAATTTGGTGATTCAGGCCGCATTTTGGGGGCACCCCAAAACAGGAAGCTTTTGGCAGGAAAAATCGCTTTGAAATCTGGAAACATCCCTTGGAAGACCCATAATATCCAGTTCACATCATCATGTATCACTGAGACTTGGAGTAACTCCAATTTGTAAAGTATCTCAGAAATCTGCCAAATTCGGGAGCCTTGTTAGACTCTGTAATAATGTATCATCAGGACACCCAAAATAACTCCTTATCCCCGACTGGACAGAAGGACCCAATGCTGATAACCCTCACAGACTTCTGATGATCTCAGAGAACTCATGGAGTTCATCTTTTCACACAAACACAAACAAAAAGCCATGGGATTTTTGCAGAAAACCTAAGACAAGATGACCTCTACTTCCTCCAGGGACTGCTATTTTATATCAGGGAATGATATTGAAGAGAAACCTGTAGTTTCTCTTTAATCGGGCAGTGGGGTTCATCCAAGAACCTATAACTAACCTGCTGGGGCTGGTGCAGAGGGAGATAATAGAATATGTAAAAAAAAAAAAATGTAATTTTCTAGGAAATCTGTGCTTAGATGGAAGTTCTGTATCTATATCTTGTCATATCACAGCCTATTTCTTCAAGGATTTATAGAAGTATAAGTTGAATGAATGAAAAAGCATTTATTAATGTTTATTTTTATTTTTATATTACATATAAAAACAATTTATTTATAATTTATTCATATAATGCTTATTAGGGATTAAATACTATGCTGGGGATACAAAATTGAAGCTAATTCTGCCCTCAAGAGTGAAACAATCCGGATGGAGAGTGGGGACAACTATGAAGGCAAACTAGGGCGCTTCTGGCATGGGTGGCAAAGTGGTTGGCAAGAGAGTAAACAAAAGCAAGGCTGGAAGCTGACCCCACATAGCTGGGCGGGCTGCTGGGAAAGGCTGGTCTGATCTCCTCATGTTTGGAGAGCCAAAGCGAAGGCGTGGAAAGGCAAGATGCGAGCGAGCCATGACCAAGGAGCGGAGGGGAGTCCAGCCTGGCTGGACAGCAGAATTCAGGAAGGGGAGCAATGAGGCTGGGAAGATGGCGGGCAGCTTGAGGGGGGCTTTCAAGGCTAACCAGGGGTCTGTATCTGGGTTCTAGAGAGCATTTGTGTCCCTATAACGCTTTGTGTGCCTTGGAGAGTTCTTAGGAAAATGGTTGGGAGTTCTTGGGTCCTCATGGTCTGAGGGAGTAGAGTTAGAACAGGTCACTTCCCAGGAAGAGTCTGGGTGTGCGGCCAAAGTATAGATAGGAAGTCTGGGCCCTGGTTTGCCCCCAATCCCTCCCTCCCCCAAGACCCTCAATGTCCTCCCAGCAGGAGTCAGGCTGCTCGTGATCAGCTTCCACCCTGCTTAACTGTATCCCTTACTTTCTAAGCTCTCCTTAGTCTGTTCTAGGGGAGGATGCTCTGGGCATGGGCTGGGGAAGGGAGTTTGCCTCATTTTTCCTGATCTTCCCCTTTAATCTTCCATTTCTTCCTCTGTTCATTGAGGGGGATGAGTTGCAGCACCTTGAGCTTGACCTAACTAGTTGTGTGACCCCTTCACATTTCTCAAATTCAGTTTTCTCACCTGTAAAATGGGGATTGTATTAGCACCTATCTCAGGGTCAGAATCCAATGAAGTAGTAACAGATGGAGATGCTTTGCAAGCCTTAAAGTGAGCTCTCAGTGCCAGCTGTTCACAACCTAATGGCTCCTTTCCATTGTCCAGAAGGGTTCCCTGCCACCAAGTGTGTTCGGGACTCAGCTATTTCCAAGTTGGAACCACAAGGTTCTCGAGCCACCTGGATCCTGAGGGGAGCCGGGCAGAGAAGAAGGGTGCCTTCCTAGGGGGGCAGCAGTGGCACTCCCCACTGCTCCAGACCCGGCACTCTGCTCTCAACGGGGCAAGATTCTCTAGCAGGTCCTTGAACTTCTGCCGGTCCAGATGCCAGCCTGAAGCCCAACAAGCAGGATGCCTGGTAAAGGTTAGGGTTCAAGTTCATCCTCTGCCCCTTTGCATTGGAATGTGAGTCAGGAGGGACCTGGGAGCCTCAGTTCCCCATCTGTAAAATGGGGATTTGAATACTAGCACCTCCCCAGAGGGACTTAGATAAGAGATTGTGAATAACAAGCTTTGCAGCCTTAAAGCCCAATGTAAATATTGGCTTCTATAATAATCATATTAAACTCGTGGACGTTGGACTCTCTGTCTTTCTGTCTCCACCCTGCCTTAGCCTGAACCACCATCTTGACCATAAGTCCTTGCTCATTATAGGTAACAAATTTCTTCCCTTAATTCTTAGCCTGCCCAAGTCTCTCCTTTTGCTGTGACCTTTCCCGATTGACTGAATTCCAAGTTTTGGCCCAATCTCATTCTGGATCTATCGAGTTCCCTAAAGTGACAGAAGATAATATCCTAGCCAAGAATGGTCAGCGTGATATGAAAGATAATGACTTCTCTCTTCTATCTTTGAACTGATAGCAGAACATTCAATGGAAATTCCTGTTTTCTTGGGCATCTTTAAACGATCCCATTTACCTTCCAACTCTCCGATAGGTTTCTGATCCCAAGCTGATAGCTTCTCCTTTGTTATGAAAGCCCTAGAGAAAAAACTCATTGCAAAATGGGATCTTAATCCTTTATCCTTGTGTCCCCAGAACTATTATAATTATAGCAGGCATCTATATCTCACTTTATATCTCATTTGAACTTCACAACAACCCTGGAAGAGAAGGGCTATTATTCTCCCTATTTTACAGATGAGAAAACTGAGGTAAGCAGAGATTAAGCAAGTTGCCCAGGCTTCCTCAGCTAGTAAGTAAATGAGCTGGATGAACTCAGGTTTCCTGACTCACAAATTGGGCATTCTTTCCCCTGAGCTACCTCTCTGCCACTCATATTAACATTAATGCAATGTAACTGACACGCAGTAGGTTCTTAATTAGTACTTGTTGATTAATTGCCTCGATTACTCATGTCAAACGGTTGCGAAGAGTAAATGAGAGGATACGGGCAGCGCTTTGCAATTCTAACTTGTGCTGATCATTCCTAACACAGTGCTTTACACGCAGTAGGTACTTTCTTCCTATCTGTTGGGTGAAACCTCCAGAAAAAGGCAGAGCACAAAGAAGGTCCACTCTCCCTGAGCTCTGTTGCCTTCACAGGCTCCTTTTTTGCTTGTGGCCCACAATTTAAACTTGAGACACTGTGTACTTCATCACCACGGAACAGAATGTTCTCCCATGAGAATCTGACTAGCCTCTGTGAACAAAGCCATGACCTTGGCCCCATTAGCTGGGTGTACTAACAATTCCGAGGAACGGACTGGCCCAGATGGTCTCAGCCCAGGGCTGGTGGCAGGAGAACAAATGCGCATGTGTTTGTGGGGGGTGGGGTGGGAGCAGTATGGTTTTACATCCAAAGATCTGGATTTAGCCAAATCTCAGGTGATGTCCAGTAATCCAGGTGTTGAACCATATAGACCCATAGGAGCACATACCTAAAGTTGGGAAGACTAATCAGAGGCCAGCTGGTTCTATCCTTCTCATTTTTACAGGAGAAGAAACTGAAGTCCAGGAAATCACCCATGAAGTGATTTCCTAATAGGTAAGAATACTCAGAGGCAAGATTTGAACTCTGGTCCTCATCAGATTTTAAAAATATAACCCAATCCATCAAACTAAGGGTCCTCCCCCTAAAATAATAATACTGTCCGACTTATCTCCTCCCCAAGGAGGGGCTGATCCGTGGAGATAATTCAGGGAAATTCACTTTAAAAGTCTAAGTCGGATGGAAATAAAGGCTTTCAGTGATCATCCAGGAGTTTTCACTCATTTTTTGCTCTTTCTTTTGAGGACGGCGATTCATCCTCCGGCTTCACCATCAGTAAAGTTCAACAAGTCCTGGGATTGAAGAGTAGGACATGACCACAGGTGTTCCTTAACTGGCCCCTTGTCTCAGGAGCACAGAATGGAAGGACGAGAAGGAAGCTCTAGAGATCTTTTAGTCTAGTCCTCCCATAATACTGGTGAAGAAACAGCTTCAGAGACAGTGATGGGACTTGAGAAACAGGACAGAGAGAGTGAGAAAGAGAGTATAAGGTTGCTCTGATAATCAGGGAGAGAGAGACCTGAGCCGGAAATAATCTGGAACCATATGGCTGGACAGAGGTCTTTAAAAAATGAAGGGCTCTTTGATTAAAGTTATCTACTCATCCAATCAAGTTGGTCTCCATATCTATGAGGCAGAGTGAGAAAATGACTTCCAGTTTCCTCTCTCTTCTATGATCTGGAGCTAACAATCAGCAGGTCTTCTCCTGGCAATATCTCCACTCCTGTGGCCCCCCTCCTCTCATTGGTGAGTCCCACTCTAGAACTAAGTCAGCCATGCTCATTTCTCCCCAGGCTCAGGCCCAACTCCTTGGACCACTTTTCCACTTATTTACTTATAATAAATAAAATATAATCATAGATATGATAAATATAAATATAATAAATTAAAAAAAGAACACAGATAGAAGAGAGAAACAAAGGCAGGTAATAGGGGCTGAACACAAAAGCTTGGCATAATACTACATGCATAGCATCAGGATGAGATAAGATAACGAATGCTAAGGACAAGGAAGGAGAAAAGGCCGCCATGGGCCAGGCACTGTGCTAAATGCTTTGCAGATCTTATCTCATTTGATTCTCTTTGCAAGGTAGTTGAAATGCATTGACTTTCCCCTTCTCCCTTTGCCTTCCAAGACCAAACCATTCTCTTCTTCCATACTGCAACCTCCAATCCCTTGTTTTCAATTTCCTCCTAGTGGATTTTCTCTGAATTAACTCCCCTCCCCTCCTTTCCCTGTCTCATCTCCTTGAACCAGCTTGACATTACACTCTCCTCTTCTCTCCAGTCCCTGATCCCCTTATCATTCTGCCACTGGGTTCTGCCAAGCCTCAGCCTTGACTCACTATCACCATTTACCATTTTCACTCCTACACACATGCTATTGAAGGACGGTGGAGAAAATCATGACTGACTCCAGTCTATGTTATGTAACCTCAACTGGGTTGATAAATAACTCACTATCTTACTCATCACAGTGACTCTTCCAAGACTTTTATGAGGTTTTCAAATCTTCCAGAGCTTTCTCTTCCCAACTCTCTCATAGAGAATCTTGCCTTATATTTTAGTGAAAACATTGAGACCATTGGCTGACAACTTCCTCTTTTTCCTCATTCTCATCTCTTCACTTAGATGTCTTCAGCCATTATTTCTTCATTCCCCCTAGTCTCATGTGAAGAAGTGAGCCCTTTCCTTAGCAAGACAAACTTTTCTATGAATATAAATTAACCCATTCCATATTGTCTTCTCCAACAAACTATTCTCTCTATTATCCTTACTCTCTCACTTATCACTCTTTCCCTCTCTATTAGTTGCTTCTCTGCTACCTAAGAACATGACAATGCTTTCCCCATCCTAAAAAAAAGCCCCCACTTGATCCTTTTTTCCTCATGGTCAGCCCATTACTCTTTTGCTTTTTATGGTTACATTTGTTAAAGAAGCCATCTACAGTAAGTATCTCTATTTCCTTTCCTTTCACTGTTTTCTTAACTCTTTACAAATTGGCTTCTGACTTCATCATTCCAAAATTGCTCTCTCCAAAGTTATTTGTCTTTTAATTGCCAGATCCAAAGGCCTTTTCTCAAACCTTATTTTCTTCAGTCTCTCTACAGCTTTTGATACTGTTGATCATCTTCTTGTTTTGATTTTTTTTTTGTTTTTTTTACAACCGCATTCTCTCCCAGTTCTCTCCCTCCTTGTTTGATTTCTTAGTCTCTTGTTGGATCTTCATTGGTATCATGCCCCCTAACTCTGAATGTTCCTCAGGGTCCTGCTCTCAGTCCTCTTCACTTGGTGATCTCATCAATTTCTATAGATTCAATTGTCATCTTTACACTGATGATTCTCAGATCCTATTTATCCAACCTTAGCTTCTCTGCTAATCTCCAGCTCCAATTGCCCACTAGATCTATTAATCTGTAATGTCCTGGAGACATCTTAAGCTCATTGTGTCCAAAACTCATCCTTGAAACCTCCATCCTTCCAGATTTTCCTATTATTGTCAAGGGTACCACAATTGTCCCAGTCCCCAGGTTTACAACCTAGGTACCATCTCCAGCTTCTCACTTCCTGTCACCCCAAGTCCAACCTGTTGCCAAAATCTGTTAATTTCCCCTTTGCAACATCTCTCAAATTTGCTTTTTTGTCTCCTCTGATATGGTCACTATCCTGAGTACCTTATCTCATGCCTGGAGAATTGCAAAATCCTGGCATTGTGTCTGTCACAAGTCTCTCCAAACTCCGGATTATCCTCCATTCAGCTGCAAAAGTGTTTTTTTGTAATGCAGATTCAATTGTGTTCATTTCCCCCTTTCAATAAATTCCAGTGGCTCCCTATAACCTCTAGAATCAAATATAAAATTTTCCTTTTTTTAAAATTAAAGCTTATTTTCAAAACATATGGACAATTGGCATTCAAAGCCTTCAATGTTCCAGGCTTCTTATATCTTGCACTTTTCCCTCACATACTCTTTTTTTTCTGGAGCAATTGGGGTTAAGTGACTTGCCCAGGGTCACACAGACAGGAAGTGTTAAGTGTCTGAGGTCAGATTTGAACTCAGACCCTCCTGACTTCAAGGCTTGTGCTTTACCCACTACACCACCCAGCTGCCCCTCCTCACATACTCTTTGACCAAGTGATGCTAGGTTGCTTAAGCAAGAACCCCCATCTCTCAACTGGCTGGGTGTCCCCCATTCCTGGAATGCTCTCCCTCTTCATCTCAGTTTCTCTGACTTCCTTCAGGTTCCAGCTAAATCCCTACCTCTTACAGGAAGCCTTTCACAGGGCTCAGTAAGCCTGGGACCTTCCCTTTGTGGATTACCTCCAATGTATCTTGACTTGCCCATCGCCACTTGCATGTCTTCCCTTCCATTAGATTGTGAGCCTCTTGAGGGCAGGGACTGCCTTTTGTCACCCTCAGGGTCTAGCACAGGCTTGGAGCAGGGGCTTAAGAAATGCTTATCCCCTGGCTGAGACAGTACAGGTCTGACAGACTGAGGATTAGTGTCCATATGGTAGGACTGGGAGCCTGGGAAGAAGATAAAAGTCCCCATGAGAGAGTTGCCTTGCTCTGACAACCTAAGTTCAGTTCCCTTTTGAGGAGAATTCATGATCCGTGGGCCCCTTTGAGGGCTTTTTGTGTTTATTTTTGGATTTATGTGAATACTTTGCATCTTTTCATTTTCTAGGTGGTGAAATAAAGGCTTCCCTTACCCCATCTCGTGTGTTAACTCATAGGCTTTTATAGAAGCCGGGGCCCTAGTTAGCTACATTTACGATAAGGAGGCAAATTTGGTGATTTCCTTGGGCCAGCTCCGGACAGGATGTAACTAACCAAAAAACGGTACTGAGGTTTTAGAGTTACCCCTAAGACTAGATGAAGTCATAGAACTTGGAGAGGACTGAGTAATGGCCTATAGACATGGTTTGGTTTGATTTTTGAACAACTTGATCCCAGGAAAAAGGAATCACGCGGTCACGTTTGGGCGTTCCTGAACGCTTGCCTTCTGGAGCAGAGGACCACGCACGTGGCTTTATAACTGCAGCAGGGAACCAGACGGCCAGACAGAGAATCCAAAAGCTTGCCCAACTGGAGCTTGTCCAGATAACTCTCCTATTCTTGATTCAGTATCCCGTTTTCATCAACACCGAAGGTGTGAACTCGCTGCTAGTGATACTATGGCTCGCACAATTCAGTGCCATTTTAATTGTCCAAGGGTCCAACTCTTGAGCCATCCCCTCCCACAATGCAGATCACACTCTCCCTGTGTGGAATCCTTATCCATATCCTTCCACTAGTTTACCTTGGGAATGGGCAGGGCGAAAGAGTGGTTCTTACCTGCTAGAGAGCTCCTCAAATTCTCTTTAATGGAGTACACAAACTCTTCATCTGCTAGCCTTTCCCCACACTCCCCGACTGACCCTCGGTTTTCTGTTTGTATTTTTTTCTGCAGGTTTTTCTGGTCCTCTGACAATATACTTATTGCTTCTCTTAAATCATCCCTCATCCGAAGTGGCCATCCTCAGCAATGAGATGAACCAAATCAGTTCCAATAGAGCAGTAATGAACTGAACCAGCTACACCCAGCGAAAGAACTCTGGGAGATGACTAAGAACCATTACATAGAATTCCCAATCCTTCTATTTTTGTCCGCCTGCATTTTGGATTTCCTTCACAGGCTAATGGTACAATATTTCAAAGTCCGATTCTGTTTGTACAGCAAAATAACTGTATGGACATGTATACATATATTGTATTTAACTTATACTCTAACATATTTAACATGTATTAGACTACCTGCCATCTGGGGGAGGGGGCGGGGAGGGGGTAGGAGGGGAAAAGTTGGAACAAAAGGTTTTGCAACTGTCAATGCTGAAAAATTACCCATGCATATATCTTGTTAATAAAAAGCTATAATAAAAAAAATAAAGGCATTTGAAGAAAGGAAAAAAAATCATTCCTCATCCAAAATGAGTGTACCCTGCTCTTTCACCACCATGCATTGTCCTTGGGGAGACTTAGTGGGGAAGAAGGAGAGAATCCTGTTTCAATTTTTGGAATCCCCAGTGTTCTACAACATTTCAGGAAGACTTTTGGTACTAGAAAAGGGATCTTTCTCCCCTCCCTCCTCTAGGAAACAGCCATAACATAACTGCAAGATAGTAGCAGTGAGATCTGGGCTTCCTCAGTTTCCTCAGCTGTAAAATGGGGACAGCCACAGCACCCACTCCCTAGGGTTGTTGTGAGGATCCAATGAGACCTGATTTGTGAAGCACTTAGCCCAGTGCCCGCTTGTTCTCCTTCATGCTTGAAGTGACATCACTATGTTGGGGTCCGGTTCCAGGGTATCTAAAGGTGGTGGATCAGAGCAAAATGAGCTCCGGAGATTCTACCACAAAGCCCGGCACAAATAGTCCACATAGAGACCTTGATAGTAGCCCGTGGTAAGTACTTAGTAGCATACAGTAGGTGCTTAATGAATGCGTGTTCATTACCTGGGGAAATCAGTAGATGGGAGACAGTGAGTTGTGTGGGGGAACGTCTGTGACAAGGTGCTCTGAGTTGTGGCCACAGGCCAGTCGGGAAAGGCTGCAGCCTGTCCCTGAGAGAATCCGGCCTCCATCCCTAAGGGGGAGGGGAGGGGAATTGGATTTCCAAAGAGGGTGCTATGGCAACAGGATCTTGATGAAAGTGGCCTGGAGAAGGTGGTGGAGAAGGACCGATTGGCGGAGGATTAAACGCTGGTTGCCATGGGGAGAAAGCGAGCCCCTGAATGTCAGCACTCAAGGTGCAAGCCGTGGTCACCGGGTCCAAGTTGTCTCTCTCTTTCTCTGGGACTCTCGGGGTCATCGAAAGAACTGTGTCACTTTTCCCAGACAATCTAGCCCTTGTTCCCCATGTGAGCGCTGCACAATAACCCTTAGAAGTGACCGGGCCACAGAAACAGGCCCGCCGGCCCGACTGCTCTTCGCCCGGACACGGTTCTAAGCAACAGAACTCACACACGCCGGGAGGCAGTTCGCAGCCCTCGTTCGCTGAGCTCGCCCGGACTTTTTGTTCTCCCATCTTCTCTGAGCCAGAAGTGGGGGTGAACGAGATGGAGCCTCGCAATAAAGGAGGAGAGCTCATGTGGCCCCGACCCAGGCCCAGCCCAGGCCCATATGCAGCACTAGGCCCAGGCCCAGATCTAGATCCGGATCCAGACCCAGGCCCAGCCCAGACCCATATGCAGACGCAGGCCCAGACCCAGGCCCATATACAGCACTAGGCCCAGGCCCAAATCCAATCCAGATCCAGACCCAGGCCCAGGCCCATATACAGCACTAGGCCCATATGCAGCACTAGGCCCAGGTCCAGATTGAGACCCAGGCCCAGGTCCATATGCAACACTAGGCCCAGACCCAGACTCAGGCCCTGTAGAGGGCCATGGTCAGTGGGGGAACTCTGGGTGAGGTATAAGACCCTTCAGCCCAGAGGGAACTTGCTGACAATGTCTGGTTCAGCTCCCATCTCTCCCAAGGGCTCTCGGCCTTCCTGAGGAGTCAGGGGGCGTGACCACCTGTATTCTACTTGAAACCAGAATACTTACAGCAGGGTGTTAACTCAGGGGAGTTGATGGGACAATGGTTCTCTAGTTTAGTTAGTACTTAGCACGGTGATGCAATGATTCTCTAGTTCACACATAATCAGTGTGCAGTAATGATGTCATTGTAATAGGGTATTTAAGGCCTGGGGACAGGAAGTCAGACGGAGGTCAGACGGAGGTCAGACAGGGGTCAGACGGAGGTCAGACAGGGGTCAGACGGAGGTCAGACAGGGGTCAGACAGCGGGACTGCCTCTCAGTCTCCTTGTATCACATGAGGAGATCCATTCTGGGTCAGATCCAGCAGCCACTGGCAGGGGCACCTGTATCACCCTACCTGTGGCCCTCTACTAGGCCCAGACCCAGACCCAGACCCAGGCCCAGACCCAGACTTAGGCCCAGACCCAGGCTCAGAACCAGACCAGACCCAGACCCAGACCCAGATTTAGGCCCAGACCCAGGCTCAGAACCAGACCCAGACCCAGGCCCAGGATCAGACTCAGACCCACTCTCAGGCCCAGACCCAGATTTAGGCCCAGTCTCAGGCCCAGACCCAGACTCAGGCCCAGTCTCGGCCCATACCCAGACTCAGGCCCAGTCTCAGGCTCAGACCCACTCTCAGGCCCAGACCCAGATTTAGGCCCAGACTCAGGCCCAGTCTCAGGCCCAGACCCAGGCCCAGGCCCAGCCCCCTGGGCTTTTTCCTCCCCAGCTGGTGGCACAAGGAGGAGCCTGGCTGTCTCTCCTTCCCCTCCCCCGCCAGTTCTCTCCCTGCTCTGGGACCTGGGCGCTGGAGCTCGGGACCAGGATTGCCTCCCCGGGAGGGCCTTGGGCGGCGGGAGGGCCGTGGGATCTGGCTGTGAGGGCCGCTGCTGGCTTACCTGTGGGCTCGGCCCAGGCTGAGCTCACTGGCTTCTCGGATTGCATCAGCTTCAAAGGCAGGGAAGATGGAGACAGGGATGGGGGTGGGGCCTGGGAAGGGAGATCTGGAGGAGCCGGGAAGGCACGGGAGGAGGGGGCTGGCAGTAGGAGGAGAAGGAAAGGAACCCAAGGAGCCGGCGGCTGGCCCGTTGCTGGCCCCGCAAGCTGCTGCTGGCCTGTTGTCATCCTGGGACACTAGTGGGCTCCATCCCGGGCCTGTGGTGAGGGAGGAGAAAGCAGGGCCCGGGAGAGGGCAGGAGCCCCCAGAACCCAGCACCCCTCTCCTGGGCAAGGGTCAGGAAGGAGTGTCTGAAGCAGAGCAGGCCCGGCCCAGGCTGAGCAGTTTCCCAGGGCATCCTGCCCGCCCGGGGAGCCCACGATGGGAAAAAGGGCTGGAGGGCTCAGGACTAAGGAGCCGGGCGAGTTCCCCAGCCCGTATGGGGCCCATGCGGCCCCTGGGGAGCGAACGGCTCCGGGCCACAGCCTGGGTGCGGGTCCCACAGTCTGCCCTCTGCCACCTCTCCTAGCCTGTCCCCCATGAACTTCCGGCTGGAATTCTCCCGGGCCAATTTTCTGCTTGGAAGGGAGGAAGGGGGGTTTATTAGCTCTGCTTCACAAGGATCTTGGGAGATTAGGGCCCGCTATTGTTTGAGGGCGAGCGGCCCCACAGCAGGCGGGTGGGGTGAGCCTCGGAGCTGTGGGAGGGATGGGAGGCAGGTGTGGGATCCTGGAGGGCCGAGACTCGCTGAGCTCACTGGCCCCGAGGGTTGCGTCAGCTGCCGGCTGGTGCTGCCAATCCTTCAGGCGAGCAAAAAGGATTCCCAGAACCCGTCCGTCACCGCCTCCCACCCTTGGGAAAGGAGTGGGAAGGAGGTCTCTTCCCACCAGAGGTAAAGAAGGACGCGCTCCGGCCACCGAGGGCTCGCCAGCCTGGGCCTGAAGTCTCCCTGGAAGGGGACCCGCGCCGCCCAGGGCAGCCCCAGATATGAGGGTCCTGCCCTTTCACAGACACACAGAGCAGTGGGAAGGGTGGCAACTTCTTGGTGGTTGGGCCTCCTGGAAGTTCCCTGGGGAATAGTTTCCTCGTGGCTCCCTGTGGGGGCTCTTTTCTCTGCTGCCATTTTATGGGGTCCACCCAGGACCCCGAAATGCTTCCTCTCTCTATAGTAAACAGTCATCTCTTAAATTTCTGGTCTGGCGCGCTTTTAGTGAGAAGGGAGGCTCTCGCGCCTGATCAGAGTAAGGAAAAATGGCTTTCTTTTCAGTCTAGGTTCTAGACCAGTGGTCCTCAAACTTTTTCAATCTCTTTATCCTATTAAAAATGATTGAGGATCTGTCCAAAGAGCTTTTGTTTATGTGGGTTAATAGTTATAAATATTGATCACATTAAAAATAAAAACCAATTATGAATTTGTAGACTCTCTGAAAGGATTTCAGAGATTCCCAGGATGCTCTGGACCAGACTTTGAGAACCACTGTTTGTAGAATCTTGGAGATCTCGAAGGCAGGATTCCAGGAGGGGGCTATAACCTGCCCCTCGGAGAAATCCTGAGATACTCTGGTATCAAGATACAAACTGAAGGACCTTCGGGCATAAAAGTTAGTGAGAACTGATTTATGCTATGGGCTGAATTCCCTCTTCTCCCCAGAGAAAGCAGGGGGTGGGATTGTGCCCCACGTGTCGGGAAGGATATGTGTATATTTGTTTCTATTATATCTTTTATTTTATTATATTTGATGAGGCGATTGGGGTTAAGTGCAGCTAATAAGAGTCAGATGTCTAAAGTCAGATTTAAACTCACGGTATTTCATCCACTGGGCCCCAGAGCTGCCTCCCTATTCTATCTTCGAAATAAGTATTCCTTTGCAAAAGCTAATATGACTTAAGTGGTTAAGCAAAATTATAGGAATGATGTGAAAATCTTTTAGGAAATTAGGTAAGAAAGAGCCTGTTTCCTTGGATCAAGGCTACACTTATTTTCCAACAATTTGTGCCCTTGGATGACTCCATCAGATATCGTACTTACCCTTCCAAGTGACCGAGATTGAGGAATTAGGAATTCCTGAGGGAAGAGCCCAAAAACCTGATTAGTGGCCGTGGGCAGTGCAGTACTAAATTCCAGGTGAGCTATGACTGCTGGGAAGCCTCCAGGTCACAGACATCCAAGGACAAGAAAATGGGACTAAACTTAGGTGCTTGTCACAGAAATAACAAGTGCTTATTGACGGACGAAATTTGCTTCTTTATAACTTTGACCCATTGCTCCCTTATCTTACCAGAGACCTTAAATGACCAGGTTAGTACCTAAGCCAGGACGAGAGGAACTTTTCCACCCGTGCTGGAGTGAGGAAAGGGGGCACCTGCACTACATGAAGATGACTCTGCTCTTAAGTAATTTGTTACCTGTAACTAGAGCTTTAAGGTTACCCAGTGCTATACTCTAAACAAGGGATCCTCAAACTACGGCCACGGGCCAGATGCAGCAGCTGAGGACGATTATCCCCCATAGCCCCATAGCAGGGCTATGAAGTTTCTTTATTTAAAGGCCCACAAAACAAAAGGTTTTGTTTTTACTATAGTTCGGCCCTCCAATAGCCTGAGGGACAGTGAACTGGTCCCCTATTTAAAAAGTTTGAGGACCCCTGCTCTAAACAATCCTAGGGGGCAGCCAGTACAAATGGTTTAGTCCACGAGGGGCAGCCCTCATCTATGGAGAGCTGGGCCTAGAAGGCAGCTTTTGTTCTTGTTCTTCCTCTCACACAAACTTATGTATGTGACCTTGCGAAAGGAACCAGTACAACCTGCAGGGATACAGGGAGTCTCCTTATTTGGGAATTCCCTCTGTCGATTAAATGACAGGTCTAGTCCCTCTCTCCATTTAATAAATAATCTAGTGAGGGCATAAGGGGTATTTGGAGTGACTGACTGACTAGTAGAAGGTAAAATGGTGTCATAAATGGAGGGACTAGGAGGCTGGCCATCAAAAATGGCCAGGTCCAGTTCTTGAGCCGCGTTACCAGGGACGAGTCCTCAGTATCACAGGGTATAAATCACAGCTCAGTTGCCAGTGTGTATTGGTGGGGGGGATTCCTTAGAGAAAAGAAATAGGTTTATGATTTATTGGCATAATAGGGCACTCACTCCTGAACGGCAAAGAAATTCTACCAAGTTACCTTGTTTGCATTTTAGAGTCTGGAGAGTGTCCAGAGTGATTTGCCCAGTGTCGTGCTGCCAGGATGTGTTGAAGGCAGAATTTGAAAGCAGCTCTGAAACCACAAGTCTGGGGCAAAATACAAATATATTCAAATAGGACACAACTCTTGAGAGAGAAAAAGTGTTAGAGTTTTGTGTCTTTATTTTTTTTTGCTGAGGCAATTGGGGTTAAGTGCCTTGCCCTGGGTCACACAGTTTTAAGTGTCTGAGGTCACATTTGAATCCAGGTCCTCCTGACTTCGGGGCTGATGGTCCTGCACCACCTAGCTGCCCCTACAGAGTTTTAAAAGGAAGAAACATCCTACTATCCACTGAAGGCACGGCCTTGACTCATAAATGTCCCTGGGTAGCCAGAGAGGAGAAGAAGTGTGCTTGGGTTGAGTGACTTTGAATTAACTTGGGCCTAGCCCTGAGTTAGGCCTGGAAACTCCTACTTTCCCACAGGATGGGACTTTAGGGAAATTAAAGCTCTTCTTCCTTCTTCTTCCCCCTACCTCCTAGGTAGGATTTCAGAAGAAATTTTCCATACCCACAATTCCCTTCCCTCCCAGAAAAGGTCTCGGCTCTGCTGACTTATGGCTACATTTTAGTGAGAGTTTTGAATCTAATTTTAAAGAAGCCCTGAGCCCTAAGCAAGTTGTCCTCAGCCCCTTACAATCTGCAGAAAGGATGAAAGAGGTCACTGACTTGGAAAATGACTGGAACAAAGGAAGCCTGGCTTTCAAGACAAGTTCTTCTACTTTATCATCCATTGCCTCAGGCCAGCCCTGGAGCACAAGGATTAAAAATTTAAAATATTGCCCACGCGGCGGTGGGGAGTGGGGGGGGGGAGTAGTATCTAAGCAAATCTGTGGCTGAGGAGCATAGCAGATTGGAGACTAGGGACCTAAGAGACCAGCTAGTCTTAGCTCTTTCTTTTTACAGAGGAGGCCGCAGAGGCTGCAGGGAAGTAAGGGACTTAAGTCTTATGATCTTTTGTCTGCAAGGTTTGTCACTCCGGCGCCTGAACCTTCCCCTTTGGGCCGAGTTCTTAAAAACAGGTTTCTCTCCTCATCATGGGACTGCCGACTTCCCCACGGTGTTCCTGCTGGCTTTGTCCTTGTGGGCAAAGGGCTCTGGGCTCCCTTCAGACCCTCCCTCAGAGCTGGGCTTGGAAGCACAACCAGGAGCTCCAAATCCTCCGCGCGCTCTCCTTCCTTGAATGAGTGTATATTTACTTAAAGGGAATGTTAACTTTGTTTCATAATTTGCCTTTGGACTAATTGTACTCTATATCAATAAAACTAGAAGGCAATCCCTATCTTAACTGTCAATCATACCACCCTAGCACATTGGGAAGCCTTTTATAAAAGTGTGCGGATCAGGGGCAGCTGGGTGGTGCAGTGGATGGAGCACCAGCCCCTAAATCAGAAGGACCAGAGTTCAAATCTGCCCTCAGACACTTAACACTTCCTAGCTTGTGACTCCGGGCAAGTCACTTAACCCCAATTGCCTCAGGGGAAAAAAAGTGTGTGGATTAGTTGAGAAATGAATTACCTTAACAAAATTCAAGGCCATAACTAGACTGGGGCATCTGGGGCTTTTCACCAGGTACGGAGTTTAGGGGGCACACCACTCAACCCCTTTTGGTAGCCGATCAGCCGCTTTTATATTCTTCTTAACCTGCCCAACTTTGCCCCCAGGAGAGGTTATAATTTCCTGCCCCTCACTGGCTGCGTTTTTACTAGGACAGGAACCTCCGGATATATTTCCTTTCACCCAGACTGTTTCCAGGTGAGCCTCTGGCCTTCCTTCCCTTTTCCCAGGTGAAAATATTTCTACTTATGGCATTGCCAAAAATTGTTTTCTCAGAGGTTTTAACTTTCCAGGACGGCGTCCCCACCTCTCTGCTTTTCCTAGGTTTGCATCCTTAGCTGCCGAATGAGAAGCAGTGGGATGGAGAAGTTTTCACAAGAAGCCTAGAAGTTAGTTTGGAGGGTTGGGAGGTCGGCACGATTCCCTTCCTTTCCTGAGGGGAGCCCTGGTGAGACTCCGCTCTCTGACTTGGAGAAATCTAGGGCAGATTTCTGGGGCTCAGAGACGCCCGTTGGGGGAGTGAAGCAAGGGAGGACAAGGAAAAGTGATGGTGGGACAGAAGAGAAAGAAAGGGTAAGGAGATGAAAAGGGGGAAAGAAAGAACGGGGAGAATGGTGTGGAGGTGGGGGATGCTTTCCTCCTCTCCTAAGCTTGAAGATTTAAAAAAAGCAAAAATGAAAACAGATGTGAAAATCTCTGGGTTCTTAGTTCTTTGCTTTTCTTAGAAACAAGACTCTCTTCTTAAAATGAGAGAGGAGAACTGGAGTAGAACAGGAAGGCCCAACTTCCCCATTTGCCTAGAATCCAGGCAACTGGGACAGGGTGCCAGCCGGAGAGATCATATGCTGAACCCCAAAAGGCTCATCCCTCTGGAGGAGTTCAGGAAGCCCTCATAGAGTGGACAAGTAACAGAGAAGCAGAATATAGGCTCCTTGAGGTCAGGGACTTTGCGTGATGTCTTTCTATCTATATCTACTTTTTTCCTTCACCGTGTAATCTTACTCTCAAGCAGAAATTCTCGGATATCGGCCACTCGGTCTTGGATAATCGCCTGGAACAAGGTTCTGGCCATTAATACAACTCTTGGACATCAAGGGAAAAAACGTGAAAGAAGGTGACCTAGATCCCAACTCTATTATATAAAGTAGTAATCATCAAAACAACCTGATATTACTAAGAAACACGTGGTACATCAGTGGAATAGATGAATACATAATGTACGTAGTAAATGATGATAGGGATCTAGTTTTGGATCAACCCAAAGACCCAAGCCTTTGAGACAAGAACTCATCAGTTGACAAAAACTATTGGGAAAATTGGAAAATCGTTTGGCAGAAAGTAAATATAGAGCAATTTCTCACACTGTGTACAAAAATAAGCTCAAAACGAGTACATGATTTAGACATAAAGGGTGATGCCTTAAGTAAATTAGGGGATTGTAGAATAGTTTACCTGTAAGATCTATGAATGAGGGAAGAATTTCTACATTGTATGCAAAAATAAGCTCAAAATGAGTACATGATTTAGACATAAAAGGTAATGCCATAAGTAAATTTGGGAACTGTGGAATAGTTTACCTGTAAGATCTATGAACGAGGGAAGAATTTATAACCAAACAATAGGTAAGGAGCGTTACAAAATATAAAATGGATAATTTTGATTATAAAGTAGTTATCATCAAAACAATCTGATATTTGTAAGAAACAAGAGTGGAAGATCACCACTGATAAATTTGTACATAATATATAGTAGTAAATGATTAAAAAGATCTTGCACAAACAAAACCAATGCAGCCAAGATTAGAAGGAAAGCAAAAAATTGAGAATTTAAAAAATATAGCAAATGTCTCTGATAAAGGTTTCATTTTTCAAAAATATAGACAACTGAGTCAAATTTGTAAGAATACAATTCATTTCCTAATTAATAAATGACCAAAAGATATAAGCAGTAGTTTTCAGATGAAAAAATTAAAGCTATCTGTAGTCATATAAAAAATGCTTTAAATCACTCTTGATTAGAGAAAGGCAAACAATTCTGACTTCACCCCTGTAAATCAGGTTGACAAATAGGACAGAAAAAGAATATGATAAATGGTGGAGGGGGATATGGAAAAATTGTTAGTGGAATTGTGAACAATTTAAGGACTATAAAACCATGCATGCTCTTTGACCCAGCAATACCAATACAAGGTCTTTGTCTCAAAGAAATTTTTGGCAAAGGCCTCTTTGTACCAAAATATTCATAGCAGCTCTTTTTGTGCTAGAGAATAATTAGAAATCGAGATATCCTCAATAGGGAAATGACTGAACCAGCTGTAGTATATGATTGTGACTATTATGCTAACAAGAAATGATGAAGGGATGGCTTCGGAAAACCTGGACTTAACATAAATTGAATGAAGTCAACAGAACCAGGAGAACATTATACACAGGAACAGCAATATTATATGATGATCAATTGTGAATGACTTGGCTGTTCTCAGCAATACAGTGATTCAAGACAATCCCAAAGGACTCATGGTAAAAAATTCTGTCTGCCTCCAGAGAAAGAACTGATGGATGCTGAATGGAGACCAAAACATACTATTTTCGTTTTATTTTTTTCCTGTGGGTTTTTGCCATCCAGATACCCAAGAGAGTGCTCTAAATAACCCTGATCTTCAGGCCCGATCAGCAGGCTTGCTTTGTGACAGCTCCCGGAGGGCACAGGCGGCAGCAGTGACTCAGGTCAACAGGCAGGCAGGTAGATGGAGCAGGTTCTTCGCTCTCAGGAAGCCTGGATGGGTCTTGGTACCTAGACATACACCTAGATGGGTCTGAGGCTGCTCCCTTCCAGAATCCAAGGGTTCCACTCTCTGGATAAGCAATGCAGCAGAGTCAGATTTTGCCTTCAGCCCCTTCCCCTCCTCACCCCCATAATCCTACCCCTCTGCCTCTTCTGCTCTGCAAGCTGCCTTCTGGCTGCCTGGCCCTGTGCCACACTAACTTCAATTGGGTCATTTAAATTGGGTCCCAGTATAGAGAGCACTGGGCAGCTAGGGAGCACCAGAGTGCACAGAGCACTGGGCCTGATGAGGTCATCTTCCTGAGTTCAAATCCAGCCTCGGACACTTCTTATATGAGTGATTCTGGACATGTCACTTCACTCTGCCTAAGTTTTTTCATCTGTAAAACGAGCTGGAGAAGCAAATGGTAAACTCCTCCGGTATCTCTGCCAAGAAAGCCCTAAAAAGGGTCATGAGGGATCTCTCACACCTGAAAAACAATAAAAGAGTCTGGACCTCAGGTCTGGAGACCTAGTTCAAATCTGTTTTGCTGTTTATAAACTATGTGACATTGGAGCAGTCATTTGCCTTCTTAGTTCCTGTTAGAAATATACTCTATTTTTAGAAATATACTTTTTTTGTTGTTGTTATTGAGGCAATTGGGGTTAAGTTACTTGCCCATGGTCACACAATTAAGTGTTAAGTGTCTGAGACTAGATTTGAATTCAGGTCCTCCTGACTTTAGGGCTGGTGCTCTATCCACTGTGCCACCTAGCTGCCCCTAGAAAAACACTCTTTACACTGAAAATCAGGGAAATTTATTAAAGAAGAATCTTAAGGAATAGTCTTCATGTTTCTGACCAGAAACAGGCTCTGCTTCTCTCTGGGAAGAGGGAGCACTCAGTACAGAAACAAGAGGTTTTATACTCGTTAGTTTGGCTGCAGTCCCTCCCTTCAGAGACTGGATCGATCCATTCCCTTCCGGGTTACAACCTTCCCTTATACATGTTTTCCCCTCTACATGTATAAGCATGTTCCTCTTCCCTTGTTATACATCCCATGCTCAAAACTGGCAGAAAGCTCTCCCTACTCAGTGTGGTCTTTAATATTCAATTGGCCTATTAAGCAAGTGCAGTAGTGATTTGGTCAAGTCAGGTCACTGACCCCAACTAGTTTGGGTTGGATGGCTATTATCCCAAATTTGTGGTTTTCTCAAAATCACGAGACTCTTTTTGATTGGCTGAATCCATCTGCTAATTCCCCAAATCCTTTTTTGCTCAGGGCTTCTATTGATCACTTAATTGTTCAATGGAACCTTAACCTTCCTTAACCTCACATTCTGAAAACCATTTGGTCAGTGGTACCCACGATCCCACACTACAGCGAAAAGCTCTATGGAAACCCAACTTTTCAGCATTTCTTCCATCCTGATTTCCACATCTCTAAAATGACAAAGTTGATCTCAATTTCTAAGATCTCTTCTTTAAGTACTTTGTACTTAAAGTAGTATTTTGGGACTTTGGTACCTTTAAGTACGATGGTACCATGATTTCCCCTATTGTATGATAGATTTACACTCCTGACACCCTCCTTTCAAGGATGATCCTAAGGGTCTGAGCAAGGGAAAAGCTAGAAAATTAGTTCAATTAAGAGACCCCAGTCTATACTATCCTTTCCCTCCTTTTTAAAATTAAAAAATTTTTTGCTTTATTATTATTTTTTTTTGTCTGAGGCAATTGGGGTTAAGCGACTTGCCGGGGTTCACACATCTAGGAAGTGTTAAGTATTTGAGGTCAGAGCTGAGCTTCTTTTGAAGTAATTAGAATTGAGTGGTCACAAATCTAGTATGTGTCAGAAGTAGGCTTTGACCTTGGGTCCTCCTAGGACTGGTGATGTATTCACGGCACCACTTAGCTGCCCCTCTCCAATTCTTTTTTTTATTATTATTTTAAATTTTTTTCTTTACTTTTCTGGTTATCCATGTACATTAATTTTTTTAAAAAATACACTTTTTTTTTTGTAAATTATCTTGGCAAAGGAAAATCAGGAAAAATGGAAAAACCACGAGAGAGAGAGAAAAAAAAAACAAGAAGAAAAAGGGAAAAAAAAGTGAATGTAGCATTAGTTTTCTTACTCCTTATAGCATTTACTAACTCTGCCGCTCAGGATAGCCTTTGTTCTTACCAGTTCATCCTGACACCCAAGAGAAATTTTCCATTCATTAAATAAATGGATCCCCCACCCCGACTCTTTTCTCCCTTTCTATTATTTCACTAGGAAATTACATCAGTTCCCATGGATTCAATTATCATCTTTATACAGATGATTTTCAAATCAATTTATCCAGTCCTAAGTGTCTGTTAACCTCTGAACCCCATCTCCAGCTGCCTATTATTTGTCCCCTAGACATCTTACACTTACATGTCCAAAATGGAACTCATTCTCTTTCCTCCCCAAACCTTCTTCCTAACTTCTTTCTTCACCATCCTCCCCATCCCTCAGACTGCCCATGGGGGAGGGGTTCTGGCCCTTTCCCTCTCTTTCATCCTTCCCCATCTCCCCACATCCATTTTATTGTCAACAAAATCACTACCATCGAGCTGACTAAATTGTAACTTCTCTCACCTCCCTCCCTTCTCTCTCTCCCTGCTACCACCTTTGGGCGGTTCTCACCGGACTGGTCCAGGGCGATGGCCTGCGGCTGCTCTGCTTGCCCAGTCCCCCACTCAGCTGCCACAGCTCCTCATTTCAGGAATTTTCTCCGGCTGTCCTCCAGCCTGGAATACTCCCCCTTATCATCTCTACCTCCTGGCTGCCTTCAAGTCCCAGTCAAAATCTCCCTTTTTACCCGAAGCCTTCCCTAATCTTCCTTGATATGGAAGCCCTCCCTCTTTTACATCTCCAGCTTATCTTGGTTTGTAACTACTTGTCTCCCCAGTCAGTCTGGGAACTCCTTCAGGGAAAACACGCTCTTTTGCCTTTCTTGGTGACCCCTGTGCTTAGCACGTGGCCCAACACAATAAATTCTTAGCTACGGATGGAATGGAAGATTGGCTGATTAAATTGAAATTAAATGAATGATTGCAAGAAAGAATTGATTAAATCGATAGTTTTAATGATTGCATAAATGAGTGAATGAGCATATTCATAATGAATGATTCTAGGAAGCAATGACAAGAGTATTGTTAAGTTAGACATTCCAATGGACAACTGGATTGCAAACTCTGGAGCAAAAAGTCACGGAAACTTGTGTCCACGGGACCGCAGGAGAGACTCGAGAGGGTTTCTGGCCCAACTCCTGCAACACTTCTATCACAGGGCCTGAAACTTTACCATTAGTGAATGTTTCCTTGGGGTTTGAAGTTTTCTGACTTTCCGAATCCATGGTTAAAATGAAATACTCTAGAAGCATGAGTTGTACATAAAATAAAATAAAAAGGCTGGTCATATTCTCATCTAAATACCTCATTTTATAGCTGGGGAAACTGAGCCACAGTGGGAAGAGTAACTTGCCCGTTGGTCACGGAATGAGTTAGTGACAGAGCTGGGACTCTGGGAGAAGGGAGCACGGAGGTGTTCTGCCAGATGAGAGGAAGGCTTTGTAGGAAAGGGGCTGGATGAATCCCAGAGGGGAGAAAGGGAGAGACCCCGGAAGGGAGGGGGGGCAAACACAAAATCCGTCCGGAACCAGTTCCACGAACAAATTCCCGCCTCTGGTCTCTGAGCAGTTCCTGGTGTTGACCTTCCTGTAAATTACACTGGATCATGAATGTCCCATCCGCAGTTAGAGGCCATTCATTCATTCATTGACAGCTGGAGACTGAGGACTTCTGGGTGAGGTGACCCATTGTCCAAGGGACTAGGAGGCTGGAGGCACTCGGAGCCCTAACTAGAACCTGAAATATCAGCTCCCGGCCCAGGGCTGCCTCAGACACCGAGCCAGAAGTTCCCAGAACTGAGGCAAAGGCTGGGCTGGGAAGGACTTTGAATGACAAATGAGTGTTTAGTGTTTGATCTGGAGATGATAGGGATCTAAGGAGTAAGGAGGTGACCTTGACTTCTCTGGGCTTTAGAATAATGACCCCAAGGTCAGAGTGGAGGATAGAGAGACTGGAGTGGGGAAAGAGTTAAGGTGGATAGCCCAGGTATCCTGGGATGAGGGGGGCACTAATACTGATACGAGATGAGATAGGAGGTAATATAATATGAAATGATATCATACAGTGTAATATAATATACAATACAATATGACATGATATAACTAGAAATGATATAATACAGCATAATGTAATATATGTACATGTGACATGGTATAAATAGAAATGGTATCATACAACATAAGATAATATAATGTGACATGACATAAATAGAAATGGTATCATACAACATAATATAATGTAATATAACACAATGTAATGTGACATGGTATAAATAGAAATGATATCATACAACATAATATAATGTAATATAACACAATGTAATGACATGCTAGAGGGATACCATGTGATAACATATAGTACGCCATGTATTAAACTCCATTGCATTCCATACCACATACGATTTAATTTTCTCCCACT
Source organism: Antechinus flavipes (assembly GCF_016432865.1). Taxonomy (NCBI): domain Eukaryota; kingdom Metazoa; phylum Chordata; class Mammalia; order Dasyuromorphia; family Dasyuridae; genus Antechinus; species Antechinus flavipes. The sequence goes on along the minus strand of NC_067399.1, from coordinate 32,541,215 downwards.
CACAGTCTCGGGCAGCAGCATTCAGATCCCCGAGCCCTTTGAAGCCATTTCCCGGCACCCCCCACTGCCGGCATTTTACTACTCCCTCAGTTAGAGGAGCCCGCCCAGTGCCGTACGGGACGATCTTGCCTGAGCCTCCGGGCAGCCCTGGCCCAGGTGCGCTTGGTATCGTTCCCATTTTGGAAATGAGGAACTTGAAGCTCAGGGCGGTTACAATACTCCCCCCCCCACCTGGTGACAAGAGCTCCTTCGTGAATGGGGGGGATAAGTTTGGGGGGGCCCTGAACAAAGGGGTCCAGGTCAGGGTCCAGGGAGACCAGGCTCCTTCCGAAGACTCACTGGGCCAAACGAGGCTGACTCTGGCCCTGCCCGGCCCCAGCCCCAGCCCCTGCCAGGGTGGCCCCCGGGGGCCTCGGCCTCCCGTTTCAGAAGGACCCCGGCCGGGGGGTGGCTGAGGGCCAGCTCTGGGAAAGGAGAGCCCTCTGCCTTTTGAGCAGCTCCCCGGGAGCCTCTTGGGCTCCTACAGAATCGGTCCCTTTGTCTGGAAATGGTTCAGCTTTTGCTGAGTCACTGCCACATGGAAGCCATTCTGGGAGCCTGGCCAGAGCCAAAGGTCCGGCCTGGGCCCTCCCCCAAGGAGCCAGGCCCTCAGCAGGGAGGGGGCTCAGAGGTCATAGAGAGACGAGCAGCACCCCCTCCGGCCTCGGGCCCCTCGCCCACATAACCAAGGCTTCTCCTTCCTCCGGAGGCTCCTGGCCCTTCTTCTGGGCTCAGGGACCATCTGGGGAGAATCTCGGCAGCCATCCGGTCCCACTCCTTCAGTTACAGATGAGTAAACTGAGGTCGGGGCCACAAAGTGGCCCACCCAGGCCAGGGTGCCATTAACCATCACCATAGCCATCCCAAGCATCCCTCCCTCCCCCAGGACAAGCAGTGCTTTTTAAGAGAGTTAAATATAAATATCTGTTGTGAGATTTAGGTTGTGTGGTCTGGGGGGTGGGCCATGAAGAATACTGAACTGGGAGGGGAGAGACGCCCGTGGAACCCTTACTTTGCACTAATCAGCACCCACTAATACTGAGGGTGAACTTGGCAAAATCACTCCCCGAATTCAGCATATTCCCCTGTGAAATGGAGGGCGTCTACCCTAAAATAAGGGAGATAAATGAAGGCCGCGGAAAAGCACGAATGAGATTCTAAGGCCGGCCACGTGACGTTATGGGAAAAAAGCCAAATAAAATCTGTGGCTAGAGCTTTGCAAAAGGAAGACAAACAGACAGACAAAATTCTGAGGGTTTGTAACGACTGGTCCTGATGCCAGAAAATTCACAGTGAAACAGACTTGCCTCCTCTGGATGGAGAGGTGGTGGAGGACGGGTGCCGAGTGGCGGATACCTCGGCCTTATTGCTGGCTTCCTCATTTGTTACAAGGGAGGAATGGTACACAGGCTCTTAGGTTCATGGATTTAGAATTGGAAGGGACTGGGAGGGCTTGTCGACCCTCATCGTATAGGTCAGGGACCTGGGCTGCAGAGGTAAAATCGCTTTTCCAAGGGAGTAAGCGAAAGAGGCTAAATTTCAGGTCAGATACTCGGACTTAAGTCCTGCACTGTTTCCATGGGGAAAGGGAAAGACTATAAAAGCTATTCATTATGAAGCCCTAAAAAATGAAAACAAGAAAAACATTTGGGGTTTTATGGGCCCCTGGAGGTGGGAAGTCCCCTCAACGTTTGGGGGGCGACCGCCATCTGTTCGGTGACTTGCTGTCCTCCCTGTGTGCGGTCTGGGGCACAGGAGAGGCTGGAGGCTTTGCCCACCTGCCCTGGGCCCGCTCACTGGATGGCAAGTCTCTCCTTGGCAGGGATGGCCATTTCTCGTGCCCCCTAACCTCCTTCTCCCCCCATCTTTCTAGCTCTCCTGTACCTTTGTGTTTTCTGTTGGAGTGTAAGCTCTTTGTGGGCAGTAACTCACTTAACTGTGTATGGATCCCTCAGCTTAGCATATTCTTTCTTTCTTCCTTCCTTTTTTCTTATTCTTTTATTCTATCTCTTTAACTTCTTTAGCTATCTCCTTTCCTATCTCCATTTCTTTATTTTCTCTCTCTTTTGCTAACTATCTATTAACTTAGGAACTTTGCACCAAGACGTTGGCTGTCACCTGGACCTATACCTTCATTTTACAAATGCAAACTCACCCGTGTAAATCCTATCTCCCTGGACCTCTATAATGAATTCCTAGAGCAGAGCTTTTTCTTTTTCTTTTTGAGGCAATTGCGGTTAAGTGACTTGCCCAGGGTCACACAGCCAGGAAGTTAAGTGTCTGAGGTAAATTTGAACTCAGGTCCTCCTGACTTGAAGGCTGGTGCTCTACCCACTGCACCACCCAGCTGCCCCTTATTTTGTTTTGTTTTTGATCCGAGCTTAAAATTTTTTTTTTTAATAATAGCTTTTTATTTCCAAATACATACAAAGATAGTTTTCAACATTCACTCTTGCAAAACCTTGTGTTCCAACTCTTTCTCCCTCCCTTCCTCCCTCCCCTCTGCCCTAGACAGGAAGTGATCCAATATAGGTTAAACATATGCAATTCTTCTAAACACATTTCCCTGTTTATGACGTAGAGCAGAGCTTTTGAACTTTTTTCGTGTACTAAGAGCCTGGGGCAGACTGGGAAAGCTTATGGACCCCTTCTAACAATCATGTTTTTAAATTCATAAAATAGAATACGTAGGATCACAAAGAAAATTAGTTACACCGGGACGCAGTTACCAAACTATGAAAATTTTTTATTTAAATTTGTCATGTTGTTAATAGGGGGTGGGAATTGTTGCTTCTAAATGCTTTTTTAATTTTAAAATAAGGAAGTGCTTCTCCTTGGCCGCCAGCTGGACGTGCTCTCTCTGCTCCTTGAGGAAAGGGCCTGCCTTTTTTTTCTCATATGTGCCCTCCCCCCCTTAATAATTAAAGCAATTAACAAGTGCCACTTAATTCCTTTACTCAGGGCAGTACCGGGCAGCAAATTCTAGAGCAAACAGCCCCTCTTGCACCCCGCCCCGAGAAAGCTGAGCTGTCTGCCAGCCCCTCCGAAGGGCCGCAGAGGCCGGGGCGGGCCCTTCCTTGGGGAGCTCCGGAGATGGCTAAGCCGGAGGAGCGAGGGCTGTTCTCTGGGGGGCATCGGGCTGGCACGCCTGGCGGAAGCCCACCCGTCTGGCCACAGCGTCTGGAAACACCAGATTCTCTGGCTGAATCTCGTCCGCGGAAGAAAACGATTTACAACCGTTCCTTTGCTCAGTCAGCATTTATTAAATCCCTACTGTGTGCGGGCCACGAGACCAAGCTCGTCCGGGCTCCTGCGCCTTCGCTCCGCCCGGGAGCTCAGGGCTTGGCGGGGAAGAGGAGGCAGGTCTGCTGCCGGTCGCAGCTGCGTCTGTTCACCAGGAGCAGGGGATGCTGGGAGAAATGCTGCACCATGGCGGCCACGCTGGGGAAGAGCTGTGGGAGGCGGGCTCAGCTCCAGGTCCGCCGGGAGAGCGGGGGATTCAGAGGGGAGGGATCCCTGGGCCGCCCCCTCCCCGCCGAGACTCAGGGCTGGGGCCGGGAGGGACCTCGGAGGCCTCGGGCTCATTTACGGCTGAGGAACCGGGGGTGCAGGAAGTCACCCCGGCGGCGAGCCTGGAGGGAGGACTTGAATCCGGCTCCTCCACTACCGTGACTTCGCTGGTCCAGGCAGTGGCCCCGACGCCCTCCCCCCTCCTTTATCCTTCCTGCTGCCCAGGGGGCGCTTGCTTCATTCAAACAATGATCAAAGACCTACTGTGTGCCGTGCACCAGCAGCCCGGCCCTCCGGGAGCTCACAGCGCCCCCAGCTGTCCCGGAGGTGTGTGTGCCCGGGGGCGGGGGAGTACTGGCTGTGTTAGCTGCGGGCGCTGTGGCAGCTGGGGGCTCGGGGCGCGCATGTGCTGTGTGTGTCCTGGTGCTAGCGGCCTGTTGGGGGGTCCTGGTGTCTGGTGCCAGGCCGGCTGCGTGTGTGTGTGTGTGGGGGGGTACATTGGCGGTGCGGTCCCTGCACACGTGTGTGTGTGTGTGTGGGGGGTACATTGGCGGTGCGGTCCCATCTGTGTGTCCATGGGGGTACGGCAGCAGTGTGGTCCCTGTGTGTGTGTGTGTGTGGGTACATTGGCGGTGCGGTCCCTGCACACGTGTGGGGGCACAGCAGTGTGGTCTCCATCTGTGTGTGTGTGTGGGGGGTACATTGGCGGTGCGGTCCCTGCACACGGGTGGGGGTACGGCAGCAGTGTGGTCTCTCTCTGTGTGGGGGGGGGTACATTGGCGGTGCGGTCCCGTCTGTGTCCGTGGGGGTGCGCTGGTGTGCCCAGCATGCTGGGCACGTGCCACGGACCGTAGCTCTCCACGGGTGTTATCCGAATTCCTCCATTCTGTCCGGGCTGACTTCACAGCGCCCTCCCCCGCCCCCACCGCCCTCCGTCCCCTCCCGGGCCAGTCTCCCGCTGGGGTTCGCAGTGGCTCGGCCACCGGCCTTCCTTTTGGACTGACCACGCCCAGACTCCTTCCAGTGCCAGTGGGGCCCGGGAAGGGCCGGATCCCCGTCCGTGTGCCCCCTGGCTCCCCGGACGAGCGGGTCCCTCTGGCTCTCAGGGCTTGGGGCTCAGACCCACAGACGTAGGAACGGGGGGGAGGGGCACCTCCTTTCGCGGAGGACAAGACTCTCCCAGCACCCACCTTGTCGGAGCTCCTGCTCTCCCGACCCAGCGCGTACTGCCGCGGGGCCCCCAGCCAGCGGATGGGGATGTTGTAGACGTGGCCGTGGAAGAACACAGCCAGGGTGAAGGGCTTCAGTCCTTGGGGATCGGAGCTGGGCCGGACGGTGTAGGAGCCGTCCTGTGGGGAGGCGGGAGGCCGGCTCCGGCTAGCTCCCGGGCTCCCCTTCGGGCCCTCACCCAGGCCCCCAGCGCCCTCGTCCCCAGAGCCCAGGGGGAGGAATTCCCGGTAAAGTTAAGGGGGGCAGAAGACGCCCCGGTTTTCTAGACCCACCTTTTGGAGCGAGAGAAGGGCGTTCTCGACAGTTTGGCGGTCACAGTGCGCGCAATACCAGGGCTGAGTCAGCAGGCCGGCCTTCTGGACACACACACACAACAGAGGATCCCACTGACCCCGAGCTGCTGGGGGAAGGGGCTGCTCCGAAGCGGGGGAGGGGAATTAAAGCCTCTTGTTTAGGACACCGGGACTTTCTGAAAGGGCTCATAAGAATCCAAATTCAATTCACTTCTAAAAGCATGTTCTAAGTGCCTACTACGTGCCGGCAAGCGCCCTCTTCTCCCCTTCTCTACATCTCAACGCCCTTTGACATCGCCCCCCTTCTCTCCTTCCCTTCAGTCTGTGAGGAAGAGGGGACCCTTTTCCCCTAGGTCTCACCCCCATTCTCTCCTCCTTCCCTCCAGGCTAGACATCACTCCCCATTCTCTCCTTTAGTCTCTGGTGAAGAAGGAGGCGGCCCTTCTCCTGTCCCCACCAAGGCCTCTCTGCGCCCCCTCGATTCCACCCCCTCCCCACTATCACCCTCCCCTTCTCAGGGATCTTCAGTCTCTCCCTCTCTCCGGCCCCCTCCTTCCTGCAGCTCCCGTCCCAGCCTCTCACCGGAGTCTCTCCCCCTCTGCCCCAGGGGGCTCTCACCTCACTGACTAGCTTGTTCCCTCCTGCTTTTCCTCTCCCTCCTCATCTCTTCGTGGTCTGGCTTCCATCTCCTTTTCTTGACTGACCTGCCCTCTCCAAAGTCCAATGACCTCTCCCTGTTATCCCTTCCGAGTCACCGTGGCCCATCTCCTCCATTTCTCCACTCCTGTGCCCGCCCCCCTCAGGCCCTGGGCCCCTCTCAGGCCTCTGCCCCAATCAGACCCCCTCCTACAGTCGGCCATTCCAGGCCCAACCAGAGGCGCCTCTTTGGCCTTTAATGCGCTTTACGAACTAATTTTTTTTGGCCTGTTGCACCCACTCCTCATGTACTGCAGGTTCCGGCCAATATGGCTGTGTCCGGTGGGGTCCTCCCTCTCCACAAAGCCTGGAACCCCTCCACCCTCCCCTCAGCCCTGGTGAGCCCCCGATTTCCTTCAGACCTCAAATGCTCCCGTCACCCACCTGGGGCTGCCCCTCTCTCCAATTACAGATTCATTTTGCCCGGAAGGCCACATGGGCACATTTCCTCCTCTCGGAGGGCAGGGCTGTTCCGTTACTTTCACCCCCAGGGCCTGGCACTTAGTAAATGCTCATCAATTAACTGATCGATAGGTATGATTTCATTTTTTTTCTTTGCATCTCTGAATGTGGAGGGCACATAGTAGGTGTTTAGCACGTGCCTCTTGATTAATTGCTAGGCCCTGTGAAACAGAGGCCCCAGGAGCAGGGCCCAGAGGGAAAGGGGGCAGGGGTACTCTCCCTTGGGCCCCCCACCCTCAGCCCATTTCTCTCTCACCTCCTCTGCAGGGGGGTTCCCTGTGAATGTACTCCTCCCAGCTGGAAGAAGGAGATCACTTGGTGGGTAGGTGGGATATGTCTGGGGGGGCTGGGGGTTAGTGGAATATGTCTGGGGGGGCTGGGGGTTCGGTGGAATATGTTTGGGGGGCTGGGGGGTAGGTGGGACATGTCTGGGGGGTAGGTGGGCTATGTCTGGCTTGCTGGAAAAGTCTGCCATTCTCACCATTGCAAGTGATGTCCCCTGACCCCTGGAATACAGGAAGGGACGTTCAGGTCAATTTCTGCCCGTCGGACCCTGTCTCCAACTCCCTCCCTCTTGAAACAGGCAAAGTCTCAGCCTCCAGCTCCCCACGGTGAGCACCTCCCAAGCTGCCCCACACCTCCCATTATTTCCCCTGTTACCATATGGGTTAAATTGATCAAAAATCACATGTGTGCACACACACGAACACCTGGACATTAATGGTGATCCTTTGGGGCGTGTGTCTTTATATTAATGTCATTAATTTAAAAATAATTAACAATAATTCATTATTAATTAAACAATTTATAATAATTTATTATTGATTAAATAATTTATAATAATATATAATAAATATAAATTGATTAAATAACTAAAATTTAAAAAATAATAAAATTAATGTCATTCTCCGAACTGCCCCACCCTGAGTGTTGCTTTTTGACAGAGAGAGCAGTGAAATAAAAGCGACCCCACACTTAGAGTTCCACACTTGTGCCCCCCATTGCCAGCCCCCCTCCCGTATTTTTCACTTTTTCTCATACTCACACTCCAAGATTCCTGGGGGACAGAGAGAGCCTTGTAGGCAGATCTGGGGAAAGCAAGTTGGGGGATTAGGTTAAGGGCCCCTGAATTAGAAGAAAGGTCCCGGGGATCTAGAACCCTCCTTTCATTGTCTCCCTGGGGCCACCAGTGCCGTCTCCCTCAGTGCCATCTTCCCCTGGGAAGAAAAGGGGGATTTCTAGGCATTCCGCCCCCATTCTCACCTTCCTCCCGTCCCAGGCCTGAGCCTGGACCCCCACTGTTCATCTTGTCTGGAAGGGCAGTTCTGGGCTCCATCCCCATCAGGCCACTGAGCTCTCCATCTCCCTGGACCTCCCCCACCCCCACCTTTCCAGCTCGCCCCCTTTATTAGGATGCGATTAGAATAAAACTCTGAGGGGGGGGGGGGGCTGCGCCTGTACCGGGAGCTTAACTCATTCATTCACTCAGTTTTCTAGCCAGTGAGGGCCCAGGCCAAGTGCATCCTCTGCCTCCTCAGGCCCCGCCTTGGGTCATCTGAGAGGGGGAAGCAGACGACTCACCCGGGGGCCACCGTGGCTCTTGGGATCACGGCCCGGGGGGGTGGGGCCTGAGGCCCCAAGTCCTGGTTTAAAGGTGAAACTAAGAAGAAAGAGGTTTGCCCTTGGCTTCCAGTGGGTGGGCAAACCCATGGCGGGGATGGAGAACAGCGCCCGGGCTGGGCCGCGCTCCCATTCCCGGGCCCGAGCAACTTGGGGAGGCCGGAAGGGGCCCCCAGAGGCCTCTGGCTCCCGACGAGGGGCCGCCCAGAGCCGACAGAGGCTGAGAGAGCTTGGCCGGGGGCTTTCCGGATGCCGAGGGCTGGGGCACCAGTGTCCGGGGAGGCGGGCCCCGCCCGCAGCGCTGCCCTCTTACGGAGGGGCCCGATCCGGAGGGGCCGCGGGGCCGCCCAGGACGGGGCAGGTGTCCAGCAGCAGGATTCCAGCCCACCCCTCCCCTTCCCGTCACCAAGCTTCCCCAGGCTGGGAGACATTTAGAGCTGCAGGGTCTCTCCCTCCCGAGTCCAGCAAGATGTGGCCTGTTCTGGAAGCTTCCCGCCCGGGGTCAGGGACTCTCCATGCTGGCAGAGAACGGACGCCCCCAAAGAAAGAGTGGGACCGTGTGTGGGGGGAGGGCGGAAGCGCCCAGCCCGTCAGCAAGTCTGCAGAGAACTGGATCAAAACGGAACCAACCCAAGGGAAAGGCCGGGGCCTGCAATGGTCCCAGGCAGAGAGCTGGGGCTCACCCAGACTGGGCTCCAGGTAGATGGCTTCGTCAGAGTCTTCTTCAGCTGGATCCTAAAAGGAAGGGGAGAAAAGGGAGGAGATGGGAAAGAGGGAGAAAGGTCCAAGTATCTGGTGGTCCTAGTGGGCCGGACACGGGCTGATCCCACAGAGGAGTCAGTGGTCCTAGTGGGCCGGGCAGGGGCTGATCCCACAGAGGAGTCAGTGGTCCTAGTGGGCCGGGCAGGGGCTGATCCCACAGAGGAGTCAGTGGTCCTAGTGGGCCGGACACGGGCTGATCCCACAGAGGAGTCAGTGGTCCTAGTGGGCCGGACACGGGCTGATCCCACAGAGGAGTCAGTGGTCCTAGTGGGCCGGACACGGGCTGATCCCACAGAGGAGTCAGTGGTCCTAGTGGGCCGGACACGGGCTGATCCCACAGAGGAGTCAGTGGTCCTAGTGGGCCGGACACGGGCTGATCCCACAGAGGAGTCAGTGGTCCTAGTGGGCCAGGCAGGGGCTGATCCCACAGAGGAGTCAGTGGTCCTAGTGGGCCGGACACAGGCTGATCCCACAGAGGAGTCAGTGGTCCTAGTGGGCCGGGACACAGGCTGATCCCACAGAGGAGTCAGTGGTCCTAGTGGGCCGGGCAGGGGCTGATCCCACAGAGGAGTCAGTGGTCCTAGTGGGCCGGACACGGGCTGATCCCACAGAGGAGTCAGTGGTCCTAGTGGGCCGGACACGGGCTGATCCCACAGAGGAGTCAGTGGTCCTAGTGGGCCGGGCAGGGGCTGATCCCACAGAGGAGTCAGTGGTCCTAGTGGGCCGGGCAGGGGCTGAGGATCACACGTGCCACAGAGGATCAGGATTTCTGTGACTTCCCTCCTTCCCCTTCCCCCCTCTGAGAGCCAGAGCATTTGTGGCCTAGGACCATACATCACACATGAGAAAGGACTTTGGAAGTCCCAGGAGAAGAAATGGGACCCAGAACCAGGATTATCTAAGGCAGGCCTTGAAGCCAAGTTTTCCTGAGTCCCAGACCAGGAGGCAGGAACTGAACCTCCGATTCATGGTCCTAAGGAAGAAAAGAAGGAAGGGAGGGAGAGAGGGAAGAAAGGAAGGAAGGAAAAAAGGAAGGCAGGGACGGAAGGTGAGAGGGAAGAAAGGAAGGAGGGAAGGAAAGAGTGAAGGAAGGAAGAGAAAAGGAAGGATGGAAAAGCAAGAAGGCAGGGAGGGAGGAAAGAAGGGAGGGAGGAGGGAAAGAGGAAGGGAGGGAGGAAAGAAGGGAGGGAGGAGGGAAAGAAAGCAGCAGTCCCCAGGAGCTTGCTCTGGCCGGCGCTGTGCTGAACTCTCTCTGTTCACCTTCTTCCTCACCCACATATTCCTTGGTTGCCACAGACAGGAGCGATGGGGAACTAACTGGGCCCGGGTCACATGTGCAATGCAGGTCCGTGTGGTCACGATGCACGTGCCGGGCACATGCACCGGACAAGGGTGAGCTTATGCACGTGTGCATGTGAGCACATGTATGTATCTGTGTGCCGGGTACATGTGCATGTGTGTACATGCATGTATCTGTGTGCGCTGGGCACGTGTGCATGCATGCGATGCATCTCGTGTATGGACACGCTGAGTGCAAAAAGTGTGCACGTGGGCTGTGTGTGCTGTGCATTGTGCATGTGTGCCGGGCACATGGTCTCTTGCAGCGGGCATGTGTGTGCACATGTATGTGCCCGAGCACGTGTGTCAGGTGAGTGGCGCGGGGGCACACGTGTTTGCGCGTGCGTGTGCGGGCACATGTGCATGTGTGCGTGCCCGGTGTCACGTGTGTGCGCTATGAAGGCCGGGCGGGGGTGGGTGATGGGACGGGGAGATTTTGGGAGCCTGACGGGCTTGGGCACAAAGAGGTTGTTCCGGAAGCGGCTGGGAAAGGAAGGAAGGGGGGGGGTCCTTCCAGCAGGGAGGGGCCCGGGGTCTGCCCCTCCCCCAGTCTGGAGTCAGTGTCTTTCAGATGTAAATATAGGAAGCGGGTAGCTGAGCCACATCCTGGATTTCCCAAAACCTCTGGGATGGGGGAGGGGAAGAGGGGTCCGGCTGCTCACCTGGGAGGGCCGGGGCACTGGCTTGGGAGGTCCGGAGGGGACGGATCGATCTGGAACAAAGGCCCCGCCCCCTGTGATGGCCGGTGGCCACTCAGACCCCAGGCTTCCCTTCCCCCTCTTTGTTCCCGTTTCCTCTCTGCCCCCTCCCGCTCTCCCCTCCGGCCGGCTCCTGCTTCCTGAGAGCTGCATCCCCATGACAACGGAAGGAGGCCGGCTCCGGCCCTCGGGCAGCCCGACGCCAGGTCCTGGGAGCCCCTTCTGGGACAGCCGGGAGAAGGCTGCCGCTGCTGTCTCTCCAGAACCCGCTCTGGCTCCCCTCTCCCCCAAATACACAGAGTTCGCGTTCTCCCGGAAGCCCTCAGTGAGGGACAGGATGGGAGCGGGCGGGGGGCTGTTCCTCCAGGGGTCTAAGCCAGGGCCTTACTCATTCCCAATGGCTTCCATGGTGATGTGGGGAAGGGGTCGCCTCCTCCCCGCCCCCACCCCCATTCCCTGGTTTCCTGCCTGGGCCGGCCGCTCCCTCCCCTCCCCCCCCTCCCAGCAGCCTCCCCGGAGGGAGACCCAGAGAATGGCTTCAGCTCAGTGGGAAGAGGGGCCCGAGCCACAGCCGGAAGCGGGACCGGGGGGGGGGAGCGGGACGGGGGGATCATCCCGGGGAGGCCGGAGGCGGTGCCCGCCCCCATCAGCTCTCACCCAGATACAGCTCGCTCTTCTCCACGAGGAAAGGGGCCATCTTGGCGGCCAGGGACTCACAAGGAGGAAGCTCGTATTCCCCTCCGCCATCATCTTCCTCCTCGGAATCCTGGAGGGCGAGAGGGACCCCCGAGAGCTGGAGGGGAGGGGGCGGAGAGCGGATGGGGGTGGGGGGCTGAGTGAAGGAGCAGGAGGGGGGCCGCGGGACTGAGATCCGGCCGCAGCACGAGGGGCAAAGTGTACGAATCAGAGGAAATTACCCATTGGCTCAAAAGCCCCGCAGAACCTGGGGACGGCGGGATGGAGGGATCCTCTCTCCAAGATGGGGAGCCTGCGAGGAAAAGCAACCGGCTTCCATGATCTCCCCAATGCTGCCCCCCTCCCCTCCCCAGCTCCGGAGACCGTAATTCTGCCTGGGAAAAGCCGCCCCCCCCATGTGCGCTCCTTCCTTCAGTCATTTATGAACCGTTCACTACGGGTCCAGTACCGGCAAATGTGGGGGTGCAGAGGAAAGACGGACCCGCTGCTAGCTTTACGGGGTTCGGGACTAGTGCCTGAGGGGAAGCTGTTAAGCTGCCTGGGGGAGGCTGGGGGGGCTGCAGAGGGCTCCCCGGCACCCCGAGAAGCTCCAGTTTGGGCAGCCCAGGACCGCAAGGGCGGAGGGGGGCTTCTGGGGGACCATTTCCTCCCCCAGCCCGGAATCATGGACGGCTCCGATCAGGCCTTCCGTCACAGTTTGAGGACTGAGTTACTTATTTGAGTCTGAGGCGGGATTTGCTCACCTCCGTGCGCTGCTCCCCTCGGGGGCTTCCCCGGGGCTCTGGGGGGCGGCAGGGGGGGCTGGGACCTGCAAGCAGAGGCGGATTAGCCCCTCCCGAGGGGGCCCCAGACGGCCATGGGCTAGCCCGAGGCAGGGACCTGGGCTCACGGGGAAGGGCTAAGGCAAAGGTGGGGCAGGGTCTGCTCTCGGGGTCTGACCTCTGCCAGGGGGCTTATGGGCTGGGAGAAGGCGGGGACAAGGCATCACTCACGGGGTCCCGTTTCGGCCGGTCTTGTCCTGCCAAGAACACAGAGCCTCAGGGAACGGCCTGGCGCCCCTCCACCCTTCCCAGCATCCCGGGCCTCGGCCTTGGAGCCGGCCCAGGGAAGAACTCCTT